>NC_141757.1:14144146-14455646 GCF_982258835.1 Parasteatoda tepidariorum | reverse complement strand
TATATTTTAATCTGTTATCAAATAAAATTTTAACATTTTAAATTAAATTGGTAAGTGAGTTTTTTGAAATTAATTTTTCTAAGCATTGTAAATATTAAGCTGTTGAAATAGTTTTACTGAATAGTTAATACTTTTTTAAATAAATATGAAAAATATTTTTAGTAGTCTATCGCAACTAATGTAATAGTATATATTGATATAATTAATATGCTTTTTTTATTCTCTCTAAATATTTTTTAAAGTTTTCAACAACGTATTTTTATTCAAAAACACTCGTTGTCATATTTATAAAAGTTTTTGTTGATATCAAATAAATTTTGAAGAAACTTAGCATTCAAGCAGCAGAAGTACTAAGCATTTAAAAGTTTCTATTATCAAATGCATATTGGCAATAAAAAGGACAGCATTGTTTTAAAAAAAATGATTTTAAATATTAAGAAAATAAAATATAAATATGTAAATATTTATTTAAAAGTAATAGGGAGCAAACAATGCTTTGTTTATATAGTGTTTTTATTTTTATATTTAAGATTACAAATCCTATGAAATTAATGCTTACATCAGTTTTCTTTAAAAATGAGTTAAATTATACATTTCATTTGTATTATTTTTTGTATCAGATTCTGTAACCATTTTCTATTCATGAATTCTTTACATAATTACTATTTATGAAATTTAGAATACACAATTTAAAACAAAATTTCAATTGTTCATTTTCGAAAATGTTTACAATTATGAATATTGATAATTTTGGATTTCATAATTGTCTTGTATTTGGGAAACAGTGCTATTTATAAGCTGAATAAACATGAGGAGCAGAATTCTACTTTATTTAGAAAAAATCATAAGTCGAGAGTCAAGTGTTAAGCATTACACGAAATAGTAAATGCTTTCCAAATCGAATTTTTCAACTACTAAATAATCTAAACAAAATTAAAAAACATAAAAAGAGTTTAATTTTATTTTATAACCGTCGTTGAATGAATGACCCAATTTTTGGGTTTACGACTATTAATGTTCAACTTCGCAACCTGTCAATTTTGAATCCTATCCAGAAGACAAGGGAACTCCTGGATCATGTACTGAGAGAAATTTGCTTTCATTGAGTTTTCCCACGGTTAGCCTGACGACATGGGAACTCTAACCCAGGACACGTCTACCACTGAGGATATTTTTTGTTAGCACTCTGATTGGTGCGACCCGGGAGCGGAATTCGTATCGACCAGCCATCGCTGGAATTTAAACCCGGTTCACCTCATTGAAAGGCGAACGCTCTATCATCTGAGCCAGAACGATTCTTATTTCTTAATTTTATTCTATATTACAATACTATATATTATTCTATATTACAGAAGGACAGAATGGGAAAAGTTTCTGAGGAATGCCCAGGCTCACAAAGGGCTGTCGTGCCAATGCTGATGATTATTACAATTTTATAGCCGTCGTTGAACAGCTGACCCAATTTTTGGGGTTTACGGCTATTAATGTTCAGCTACGGAGCCTTGTAATTTTGAACCCAATCCAGAAGATTCCTCCTGGATAAAGTATTAGGAGAAATAAGACATTTTGGAAGCCTTTTTTTTTAGGAACTAACCCGCATTTGCGTTACATTGTGAGGAAGATCACGAGAACTTCCCATGGTTAGCCTGTCGTAATGGGGACTCTAACCTATGAGGCTTCTACCACTAAGGATATTTCACGTCAGCACTATGGTCGGTGCAAGTCAGATCCCGGTTCACCTCATTGGAAGACGAACGCTCTAGCTCCTGAGCCAGAACGCCTCTTAATATTTAATGGAAACATATGCTTTCTCGTACACAGATGTAACGATGAAACAGAAACTAAGTTAAATGAAGAATTTAAAAAAAAAATACTGAAAAATATCTCACACTTTAAAGAACAAAAACTTATAACTCCATTTCATATAAAAATGTACATTTACAATCAACAGCTTTGTAACATGAAAGAAAAATTAAAAGATAATGGAGAGGCATTATTATAATGGCGTGAAAATGAAATTGCAATTTTTCCGTATAAGAATTATTAATTAATTCTCTTAAAACAAAATTTAGCAGCAATGGAAAATATTTTATAACTTCTGTTCAATTAAAGTGCCAGAAATTAATAAATTTTTTAATGAATTTCTCATTTTACGCGGCTTTTGTCTTATCTTTGCCCAATGAAAAACATAATTTGATTTAAAATTTGAAGTTAATTTTTGTTACATTTTTACTGTCTTTTACATTATTTAATAGTTTTTTTTGCAAAATATTTACTATTTGCTCAAAATATCTGATTTTGTTTCAATAAATGAGTGCTTGCTTTTATCCCAACTACACTGTGAAAAAGAATTCCGGGTCAATGACGGTAAAATTAGTACCACTCAGGGTGCCAGTAATTTTTTTCCGTGAAGTCTATTTTTTTACTAAATTTTAATCAAGCAAAAATCTGATATACCGTAAATTTAACAGTAATGTTTACTGTAAAATCATTGAATCACCGTAATTAAATTAATATTACTGTAAGAATTACACTAAAAAATTTCATATGGCAAAATGAATTTAATGGATGCACCACTCAGGGTGCCAGTAATTTTTTCTTTGAAGTCTATTTTATTACTAAAATTTAATCGAACAAAAATCTGATATACCGTAAATTTAACAGTAATGCTTACTGTAAAATCATCGAAACAACGTAATTAAATAGATATTAAAGTAAGAATTAAGCTACAGAACTTTAT
Organism: Parasteatoda tepidariorum; assembly: GCF_982258835.1. Classification (NCBI taxonomy): domain Eukaryota; kingdom Metazoa; phylum Arthropoda; class Arachnida; order Araneae; family Theridiidae; genus Parasteatoda; species Parasteatoda tepidariorum. The sequence continues at coordinate 14,452,906 of NC_141757.1, read as the reverse complement.
ACGGCAAAATGAATTTAATGGATGCACCACTCAGGGTGCCAGTAATTTTTTCTTTGATGTCTATTTTATTACTAAAATTTAATCGAACAAAAATCTGATATACCGTAAATTTAACAGTAATGTTTACTGTGAAATCATTGAATCACCGTAATTAAATAAATATTACTGTAAGAATTACGCTACAAAACTTTATACGGCCAAATGAATTTAATGGATGCAGCACTCAGGGTGCCAGTAATTTTTACCCTAGTTTTTTTTTCTTCCAATGAGCTGCACAATCGGTCTTGTCGATAAGCAGACCTAGTGCATTCTCTAGAAGTGGTATCCACTCTTTCAGGACCACCACAATGGGTGAGATACTGTTGGTCATGTTAATTTGGACGTCTAGTTTCTTCCACACTAGATGGCAGCACCGAGACTCTATTTGGATGCTAAAGTGCACTAGGAATTTAATTTTGCCGGAAATGCCATGAGCCAATAAGGCACTCCAGGGATCTTTTACATGCCGCATAATCATGCGACATGGCTGCTGATTTTTACCCTAGTAAAATCCGGAATTTTTATAGAGTTGCCTTTTGTGAACTATTTTAGCTCATGAGCTGATTTCAGCACTTGTATGCCCTCATATAATAATGTTTATTTTTGATTTCTTCTGTTAAAGTTGGGGCATTTTGACTCAATGGATGTACAATTTCTAAAAGTTAATATTTTCTAAAACAGCTCATTGTGGACTAAGGAATTTACAGAAATTAAATTTCCACATTTTCATGACCAATGGCAATAACGATAATTTGGTATGGATGCACTGAACCAACCTTACTTCCAAGACAAGCTGGTATTTACCCATTTGAAGCTGATGAAAGGTCTTCAATCAGCCACTGAGGCCTAAAATCCATTTCTTTACAATGACAGTTCAATTCCTTGACCATTGAGTCATCATGCGTTTCAGGCTTCAAAAATGAAACTATACACTTTTTATTTTCCATTAATAAAACAATCCTTTCGAAAGATTGAAGACTATAATGCAGAAAAAGAAAAAGAGGAAATTAAGAATTGTAGGTAAGAGAACGATTTCGATGCTTAGTTAAGAATAATCATTGGGTATTTTTCAAATGATTAATGTGATATAGTTTTTTAGCATTATGCCGTCAGTTTCGCTATTACGCTAGAGTCTGTGAGTAAATTATAATTTCTGATCGCTTCATAAAAAATAAGAAATAAAAATAAATATATTTATTCATAAATTTCCTCTCAAATAAAAATTCCCAACTTCTTCTGAGAAGAACCATTTATAAAAGTTAGGTTTGATCGTAATTGCCGAGTCTTGGGATAAAATAAACGAATGGAAATGAAAAACGAAACTTCTCCTCACCAACTCCCGGAAGTAAACTGAAGACACAAACAATTTCAATTCAGCTCGGAACAGGAACTGTTATTACCTTCTACATCCGTCATAATCCATCATAATAAAAGTTGACAAAAACCTTCGGACCATAAATGTTGTGGGAGCAATAAAGAACTAAATGGGAAAATGTATCCTAAAATAAGGAGGGCCATTCCCCCCCCCCTCTTTTCTCCTGTTACAACTGAGTTTTGTTCTTGGACTATTCTTTTGGGAATATATATTTGATCCATCGCTTCTGAAAGACTAGCATTAACGACGGATAAAGATACTATAATTATAATATACTGACGTACTTAATCAAAAAGTACCATTTGTACCTTTTTAAATTTTGACTCTCGTGAACTACCCTGTTCTTGCATTTTAATTAGCTAATTTTTTTATACATGCTTCAAAGATCTGTAAATTAAACCTATTATGTGTTACTTTCAAAACATAAAACATAATTTTTTGCGAAATACTTAAAAAAAGGAAAAACCGTTAGATATATTTGTGGCGTAAGCACCACTACAAATATAAAATACGAATTCACTAGTATATAAGACTTGTTAACCTGATTCAATTTAGATGTACCTTTTGATAGATGAAGGTTAACATAATAGATAATTAAATCCCCTTCAATGGTGACCTGCGAGCGTGATATGAAATAGCCAAGATTGAGGAATGGACCACATTAACCCTTTAACGGGTTAATTATTTCTAGTAAAGATAAATTAAAGTATTTTTGGAATTGAAATTGATGCAAGAATCGTAATTGTCATAAGGAGAAAAAACTAATTTAGCTTGTAAAAATTAATCTAAATTTTAATGCCATTTCTTGGGGGTGGTAGTGGTAAGTATATTTACCACGACCTATTAAGAACTTATTGACTTTTATTTTTCGTTATTTATAAAATAAATTTTTTAACTGCTGCAAACTTCGAAAGGAATTATGTATTTTATAATCTTTATACGTTTTCTTAAACTAACAAATGGTTATCAAATTTTCTCAAATCCTCTTCAAGAAAGCTGAAGTTATTAACAAATAGAAACCTAAATTAAAAGTGGTAAAAAAGTTTACCATGGACTTTAAAAAGTGGTGGTAAGTATACTTACCACGGTGTTCGAAAGGGTTAAACAGTTGATTTGCTTAAAATATGTGCTCAATAAATTAAAAAAAAAAAAACAGTGAAGTTGATAAAAGTCTTCTGGTCAATAAACAAAAAAGAAGAAAAAAAATGGGCGGAATGATATAAATAAACAAAAAAAAAATGGAAAAAAATACAATAAGCAAGAAAATGATATGAAAAAAAGCATAAATCAACTAGTGGTAATCGTTCATCGAATTCTATCAAGAATAAAACTCGGGAAGGGGAGTAATGTGGTGTAACTACCACTATAAATATTAAATACCAATTCACTAGTATATAAGACATGTTAACTTGATTCAATCTAGGGCCAACATAAGCTTATTCCATCATGACTTATGAGCATAGAACAAACCAGTATAAGATGAAACGGTTGGTGGCGCCGAGGTATTCCCTGCATATCCAGCATTCTACCTAAAGGTACGTTTTGATAGATGCAGGTTGGCATAGTCGATAATTAAATCCCGCTCAATTTCATATATTTTTGTTTACATGCTATTTTATATAACTTAGTCACGTCTCTTGTTTGCTCTGGTGTTATATAAGAATGACAACTTATATCTTAAATACTATCACTAGCATGCTTTCATTTTTTTATTGACATTTTTAAAAAAAATATAGCTAATATCTGATTATTAATAAATGAACTGCTTGGGGCATGAAAAGCTGTTACTGAAATGCAAAAATTGCTGAAAAAAATGTTCTGGACTCTTAACCCCATGTCATACGAAACCGTCTGGGAGACGTCATTTGTTTCTTATGTCAAAACAATAATTGACGTGTCTCAGACGTCAACAACACAGATATGTCAACTTGCTTCGGGCAGCAAATAAATATTTTAAAGTGGTAGCTTATCAACTATTGATTCTTGGTTTAATAAATTCAATTTAGTAGATTTTTATTCACCACTTCTTCTAAATAATTCGTAGGCTTATACAATTCACCACTTCATAGTAGTTATGTCATTCCTTTTAAAATGCAAGCATAAACAGTCAAATGTTTGCAAAATTTAGTTTGTAGTTATTTACCGTTTCTTTAAAAAAATTATTCTGTCTTCTCCAGAGCAGTTGGCATCTCTGTCAACATTCCGTTGTGAGTTGTTGTTTACAGTGCAATCCAAGATCATTTCTTTATCAAGAAATTAATAATTCCGCACAGTTTAGAGTTTGTTTAATGATATCTCAAGGGGTTAATGGAGTATTTATTCTCTTAATGGCAATTTACCTAACAATTTTTATTAACCAAATTGTAATTGATAATGAGATATGCTTTATTTAAACTGCTTATTAAATTTGCTTATGAATTCATAAAGTACAACCTAATGCTAGGGTGGAAATAAAAACAGCCGAAAAAATTTAAATATTTTCATAACACATTTACAATCACTTTTGCCCAGAAAAATAAAGCTGAAGTGAAATATAGTTTCGGAAAATTAGGATAACAACATGGTATTGCTCGCAAATGATTAAATTAAAATGTTTATCTATGGAATATTTAACAACAATATTGACACTAGCACCGTTGAAATAAAATAGTTTACGTCTGTGGTATTTGACTTTTAAAGGTAATAAATTTGTTACATAGAAAATAGATTGCTGGTAATTGAAATATAGGCAACCGAGGTTGATAAAGGTAACTAAATAAAAAAATATTTCAACGTCAAATAAATATAATTAGCTTAGGCGAAAATATTTTATTTTTCAAGCTTAAGCATTTAATTTTTAGAATAATTTTTAAAACAACCACATTTACTCTGAACTATTACCGGAACTATCAATCATTAAAGTAATGGTTTGGTATCTACCCAAAATTATATACTAAGGTAAATACTTCCTATGAGTTAGTACCATATGTTGCTAGGTAAAAATCGCCAAGGTCGCCAATGCCTAACCAATTGTTTATTTGGCCTTGTAAGATTTTTATTTTTATTACATTTCATTCATTTAAATTTGCCATAATATTAAAACAGTTAACTACTAATTAAATGTATGTAACTATTAAATTGACTTAGTAATTACTATTAAGTAATAGTAATTGGCAAAAACTTTAAAATCATCTCGTCCATTTTGAAAAAGAGACTTTTGTCTGGTACCCAGAAGAGGGATTAGTATGAATGTATTTATTATTGACTTTGTAATTGATTTATAAATGCATGTTAAGGAAAACTTGAAAGGTAGTTATAAAATATCATTCTTATAGGCTCATGTATTTTGATTACGTTCTTATCGATTTATTGATTTATTTTTTTTGTATTTTTTCGGTTCTTATACTGAAAAAAAATCAATTCGATTTACAGAAAAAAACTGACACCTTATTTCCAATAGAAAAACTTTCATTTCACAGAAAAAAAACTGCTATTTAAAAACAGATGTCTGTTTGTTAAGCAGATAAGTACCGGTATTTTATCAAGCAAACTCAATTATTTTAACAAAAAAATTCTGTAAAATCACTATACCAACATAACTTTTGATACAAACCGAGAGCAGCATTCGTACATCCAGTCGTCGCTTGGATTCGAACCTGAGTCTCCTCTTTGACTTAGGAGGCCTCATTGGTCTTCTGAGCAATCGCAGTTCTAACATCTGAGAATGAAAAAAACCTTAAACTGCTTTTTTATCTTAAAAATCTAACTTATTGAAATAATATTTAAGTGTAAAAATTTTTAAAACTATAGTGGTCCACTCGTATTAAAATGCCTGGCAATTTAACTTACTTAAAAATATATATATCTGAAGAAATAAAATAATCAGGTAGGTATCTATTTGGCAATGAAATTGAATCGCATTTTTATTTTTATACTATGTTCAAAACCATAAAAAATATTGCTGAAAATTAAGAGCAATTAAGGAAAATAATAGTAAAATGATTTGAAAAAAAGTAGAGCTGCTTGACGAAAACTACAATATTAAATGATGGATTTAATCCCTTAATGATTAAGAGGAAGAACAGAGAAAAACCGTTTTATCAGTAAACAGCTTTAAATTGTCAAATATGCAGAGAAAGTCTGTGAAAAGAACGAGAATTTTTTACAAGTGTATATTTTATTTACGCATTTATTGATTCATGTATCTTATTTATATACTTATTGGCACAGGTATTTTATGCAAGCGAAAATCACAAGAATGAAAGGAGGGTGATTTAAAAAATAAATCGTAGTAAGTGTACGTACCTACAATGCAACGATATCTTGTCCAGTTCGCAGCTTTATTTTTTCACTTAGAAAACATAATTATTGTTTTTCAAATAAAATATTTCTTTCCATGCATTGGTTCTTTTTATTATAAAAAAAATAATAAATAGTTCACGCTATAACACTCACTCAACTGATTACTGTAACTCCTTTTTTTACAAATGTATATCTTATTTATGCATTTATTGACTCATATATCTTATTTATATACTTATTCGCACTATTTTATGTTAGCCATAATTACAAGAATGAAAGGAGAGTGATTGAAACAAAAATTGCAGTAAGTGTACTTTCCTGCCATGCAAAATCTTGATGCATGCCTGAAATCTTGAAAAATGTAGTTTTATTTTTTCACTTAGAAAACATAATTATTGTTTTTCAAATAAAATATTTCTTTCCATGCATTGGTTCTTTTTATTATAAAAATAATAAATAGTTCACGCTATAACACTCACTCAACTGATTACTGTAACTCCTTTTTTTACAAATGTATATCTTATTTATGCATTTATTGACTCATATATCTTATTTATATACTTATTCGCACTATTTTATGTTAGCCATAATTACAAGAATGAAAGGAGAGTGATTGAAACAAAAATTGCAGTAAGTGTACTTTCCTGCCATGCAAAATCTTGATGCATGCCTGAAATCTTGAAAAATGTAGTTTTATTTTTTCACTTAGAAAACATAATTATTGTTTTTCAAATAAAATATTTCTTTCCATGCATTGGTTCTTTTTATTATAAAAATAATAAATAGTTCACGCTATAACACTCACTCAACTGATTACTGTAACTCCTTTTTTTACAAATGTATATCTTATTTATGCATTTATTGACTCATATATCTTATTTATATACTTATTCGCACTATTTTATGTTAGCCATAATTACAAGAATGAAAGGAGAGTGATTGAAACAAAAATTGCAGTAAGTGTACTTTCCTGCCATGCAAAATCTTGATGCATGCCTGAAATCTTGAAAAATGTAGTTTTATTTTTTCACTTAGAAAACATAATTATTGTTTTTCAAATAAAATATTTCTTTCCATGCATTGGTTCTTTTTATTATAAAAATAATAAATAGTTCACGCTATAACACTCACTCAACTGATTACTGTAACTCCTTTTTTTACAAATGTATATCTTATTTATGCATTTATTGACTCATATATCTTATTTATATACTTATTCGCACTATTTTATGTTAGCCATAATTACAAGAATGAAAGAAGAGTGATTGAAACAAAAATTGCAGTAAGTGTACTTTCCTGCCATGCAAAATCTTGATGCATGCCTGAAATCTTGAAAAATGTAGTTTTATTTTTTCACTTAGAAAACATAATTATTGTTTTTCAAATAAAATATTTCTTTCCATGCATTGGTTCTTTTTATTATAAAAATAATAAATAGTTCACGCTATAACACTCACTCAACTGATTACTGTAACTCCTTTTTTTACAAATGTATATCTTATTTATGCATTTATTGACTCATATATCTTATTTATATACTTATTCGCACTATTTTATGTTAGCCATAATTACAAGAATGAAAGGAGAGTGATTGAAACAAAAATTGCAGTAAGTGTACTTTCCTGCCATGCAAAATCTTGATGCATGCCTGAAATCTTGAAAAATGTAGTTTTATTTTTTCACTTAGAAAACATAATTATTGTTTTTCAAATAAAATATTTCTTTCCATGCATTGGTTCTTTTTATTATAAAAATAATAAATAGTTCACGCTATAACACTCACTCAACTGATTACTGTAACTCCTTTTTTTACAAATGTATATCTTATTTATGCATTTATTGACTCATATATCTTATTTATATACTTATTCGCACTATTTTATGTTAGCCATAATTACAAGAATGAAAGGAGAGTGATTGAAACAAAAATTGCAGTAAGTGTACTTTCCTGCCATGCAAAATCTTGATGCATGCCTGAAATCTTGAAAAATGTAGTTTTATTTTTTCACTTAGAAAACATAATTATTGTTTTTCAAATAAAATATTTCTTTCCATGCATTGGTTCTTTTTATTATAAAAATAATAAATAGTTCACGCTATAACACTCACTCAACTGATTACTGTAACTCCTTTTTTTACAAATGTATATCTTATTTATGCATTTATTGACTCATATATCTTATTTATATACTTATTCGCACTATTTTATGTTAGCCATAATTACAAGAATGAAAGGAGAGTGATTGAAACAAAAATTGCAGTAAGTGTACTTTCCTGCCATGCAAAATCTTGATGCATGCCTGAAATCTTGAAAAATGTAGTTTTATTTTTTCACTTAGAAAACATAATTATTGTTTTTCAAATAAAATATTTCTTTCCATGCATTGGTTCTTTTTATTATAAAAATAATAAATAGTTCACGCTATAACACTCACTCAACTGATTACTGTAACTCCTTTTTTTACAAATGTATATCTTATTTATGCATTTATTGACTCATATATCTTATTTATATACTTATTCGCACTATTTTATGTTAGCCATAATTACAAGAATGAAAGGAGAGTGATTGAAACAAAAATTGCAGTAAGTGTACTTTCCTGCCATGCAAAATCTTGATGCATGCCTGAAATCTTGAAAAATGTAGTTTTATTTTTTCACTTAGAAAACATAATTATTGTTTTTCAAATAAAATATTTCTTTCCATGCATTGGTTCTTTTTATTATAAAAATAATAAATAGTTCACGCTATAACACTCACTCAACTGATTACTGTAACTCCTTTTTTTACAAATGTATATCTTATTTATGCATTTATTGACTCATATATCTTATTTATATACTTATTCGCACTATTTTATGTTAGCCATAATTACAAGAATGAAAGGAGAGTGATTGAAACAAAAATTGCAGTAAGTGTACTTTCCTGCCATGCAAAATCTTGATGCATGCCTGAAATCTTGAAAAATGTAGTTTTATTTTTTCACTTAGAAAACATAATTATTGTTTTTCAAATAAAATATTTCTTTCCATGCATTGGTTCTTTTTATTATAAAAATAATAAATAGTTCACGCTATAACACTCACTCAACTGATTACTGTAACTCCTTTTTTTACAAATGTATATCTTATTTATGCATTTATTGACTCATATATCTTATTTATATACTTATTCGCACTATTTTATGTTAGCCATAATTACAAGAATGAAAGGAGAGTGATTGAAACAAAAATTGCAGTAAGTGTACTTTCCTGCCATGCAAAATCTTGATGCATGCCTGAAATCTTGAAAAATGTAGTTTTATTTTTTCACTTAGAAAACATAATTATTGTTTTTCAAATAAAATATTTCTTTCCATGCATTGGTTCTTTTTATTATAAAAATAATAAATAGTTCACGCTATAACACTCACTCAACTGATTACTGTAACTCCTTTTTTTACAAATGTATATCTTATTTATGCATTTATTGACTCATATATCTTATTTATATACTTATTCGCACTATTTTATGTTAGCCATAATTACAAGAATGAAAGGAGAGTGATTGAAACAAAAATTGCAGTAAGTGTACTTTCCTGCCATGCAAAATCTTGATGCATGCCTGAAATCTTGAAAAATGTAGTTTTATTTTTTCACTTAGAAAACATAATTATTGTTTTTCAAATAAATTATTTCTTTCCATGCATTGGATCTTTTTATTATAAAAATAATAAATAGTTCACGCTATAACACTCACTCAACTGATTACTGTAATTCGTTTTTTTTACAAGTGTATATTTTATTTATGTATTTATTGATTCACATATCTCATTTATATGCTTAATGGTACATGTATTTTATGCAAGCCAAAATCATAAGAATGAAAGGAGAGTGATTGAAAAAAAAATCGCAATAAGTGGGTGCTTCCAAGCAACGAAATCTTGTCAAAATCGCAGTTTTATTTTTTCACTTAGAAAACATAATTATTGTTTTTCAAATAAAATATTTCTTTCCAACCATTGGTTCTTTTTATTATAAAAAAATAATAAATAGTTCACGCTATAACACTCACTCAACTGATTACTGTAATTCTTTTTTTTTACAAGTGTATATTTTATTTATGTATTTATTGATTCACATATCTCATTTATATGCTTAATGGTACATGTATTTTATGCAAGCCAAAATCATAAGAATGAAAGGAGAGTGATTGAAAAAAAAATCGCAATAAGTGGGTGCTTCCAAGCAACGAAATCTTGTCAAAATCGCAGTTTTATTTTTTCACTTAGAAAACATAATTATTGTTTTTCAAATAAAATATTTCTTTCCAACCATTGGTTCTTTTTATTATAAAAAAATAATAAATAGTTCACGCTATAACACTCACTCAACTGATTACTGAAATTCTTTTATTTTTACAAGTGTATATTTTATTTATGTATTTATTGATTCATATATCTCATGTATATGCTTAATGGTACATGTATTTTATGCAAGCCAAAATCACAAGAATGAAAGGAGAGTGATTTAAAAAACAATCGCAATAAGTGTACATTGCTTTAAAGCAACGAAATCTTGTCAAAATCGCAGTTTTATTTTTTCACTTAGAAAACATAATTATTGTTTTTCAAATAAACATTTCTTTCCATGCATTGGTTCCCTTTATCATAAAAAATAAATAAATAGTTCACGCTATAACACTCACTCAACTGATTACAGTAATTCTTTTTTTCCTTCGAAAAAAAAATTCTTTTCCTCTGCATATAAGTTGAAAACTTGCATTAATGGTGCCCGGGGGAATGGGTAACATATAAATGCCTGGTAGCAATATCGAATTCAAAACCTTTCTATTTGGAAACGTTTCCAAATTCTGAGATAAACGCTAATGACTGTTTGGAGAACCCAATGGGAAACCGTTAACGAACCAATAATAACCTAATATCAGGAGAAGAAATGGGGATCTATTGGTTTCTGATAACAGTTCGAACAACGCTCTTAACGAATGAGTCAAGCTCATGATAATAAAACTAAGTTGGAAGTCATTTTCGCTAACATTTATATTTTTATTTTTAGTATTTCGACAAACACTATTCATTAGAATTTTGAATATGTTGGTTTCTGCCTTTTATAATAGGTTTTTAGGCGTCGTATTGGACTGCAACCTCTGGGCGGTCCCACTTTTAAATCTTAGATTGTGGGTGCTGAAAATATAAAAAAATTATTAGTGTCGTTTAATTAGACTTACTAAATTGTATAATGTAATTGTATCTTATCTTTTATAACTTATAATAATTTAATAAATGTACTAAACCCATAACTTAAGTGTTTCTTAACTAACGATGACCTTCCGAAAAATAGGTAAATAATACCAAGAAACTGAAGCAGTAAGATATTAATTGATTGAAACTTCAAAAAATATACAAATATATACAAAAATATACAAAATTGCTTTAAAAATGTACAAATAATGAAAGAATAGTCGACACGTTTCAAGTGCTTCGAAAATAGGTGCCCATTTTCAAGACTTACCAGACAGGAATGCGACGAAACAAAGGTGATAAATAACTTTTATGATTATGATTCACCTTTATGAAAAGGTATTTTTTTAAAAGAAACGAAAATGATAAATCACCTTTGTATTTTCTTTTTCACATCAGGCAAGTCCTGATACTGAAGGCCTATTTTTGTAGCGCTTGAAACATGTTCACTGTTTTTTTTTAATTTGAATATATTTTTTTAAGGGAATGAAGTTTTTAGTCAGGTAATACCTTCTGAAAATGCTTGCCTGTTGTTCACATAAATTATTAAGGTTACAATGGTAATTACTTAAAAATTATTTTTTTTTCTCCTTTGGTAGGCGTTAAGCGATAGCGAGCAGGTTTCGAAAATCTCTAGAATTAAAATGAGTTACTTATAATTTTAAAGGTAATGTTAAATGCACTGAGAATAAACATTCTTACATCAGATGTATTTATTCAATTTTATTTCAACAAACATATATTATAAATTTACAAGATATTTCAAATTGAAGACATAGAAATAATTTTGATTTCAATTTTAGTTAGTTCGTACACCTCACTTAAGAGTCTTATAAAAATAAATACAAAATCTTTTTTTTTCTACTAAAACTATTATGTACAAAAACATCACAATAGAATATTGAACTAATGAACTATTACATTAACATTATCATGAAGAGAATCAAAAAACATCTGATTAAGAAAAATGACATAGAATTATTTATAATACAAAGTTTTGTGGTGAAAACAGGGAATAGTCAAAAATTTATTTTCAGATAGCTGAAAATATTTCTCGTTCAAAAATAATTAATATTTATCGTAAATAATGTATCTCTTTCCTTTTTTACTAAGTCTGATCCTTTTTAATGAATGTTCGTTTTTAATGACTAAATTGATTCAGAATCACATGTCGATTCAAAATGATACAGCTGATGTTAAAAAACGCATCTATGATTAAGATAAAAAAAATAATGATGCTCAAAATTAGCTTCTTAAAATAATTAATAAACTTGCAAGAAACGGAACCGACTAAGATTTTATAAAAAGGTTTACACGAAATAGAACACTCAGCTCATAAATGTGTGTAGCATTTAATTAAAAACCAATATATCAAGGTACAATTTTCTATTACGGAATTTTAAAACGCACTGTTAAACATTTATCAGAAAAAATTGTTAAGTAACAATTTATTTAACGTTTTTTTACCATATTCAAACGAAACAGCCAAATAACCATAAATAAGACGGTAATCAAACTGTTAACTGCGAGAAAAACCGTTTATTAACTGCTTTCTCGTAATACGGTTTAACAACAAGACTTTTATCGCACCAACTAAGCAACCAAATGAAGCTACTTAGCTCCTCACAACTACGTACATATTATAGCTGCAATGGCTAATGTGTCATTTTCATCAATAACAGAATTGGAGTCCGAGTCCTAGCATTGACACCACAATAATTCCTCAATTTCCCTCAACACATTAAGAGTTTCCGGTGCCCTGCACTACCCAATGCCCATTACCTAACAAAAAGCATAACTCTTAATGTCGAGTTAAATTTCTTTTTATGGTTTTGAAACCATGCTAGTTGTAAATGGTTAAAAACAACCGTATAGTTCTGTATTCATGGCCTTATAGCCACGACAACAAAATAGTATCTGAGTAAAAAAAATTAAAACCATATTATATTTTTTTTATTTCTCAAGATCAATTTCTCTGATTTTGTCTAAATTTTAATTTTTTTCTTCTTCAAAAGTTTATAGATGAAATATTTACTTTTGGTTATTTTCAATCTTGTAGAGATGTTCAATTATTTTGCGAACCAATCAAGTAAACAGAATTTAAATATTGTAAGATTATATTTATGTTTTACTTCTCGTCGAACTAAGTAAGATATTTTTGACAAGCCCTGTAACATATATAGCAAGTTCCTCTGTCCTTGCTTCAATATTCCTTCACAACATATAACAAACAACATACAAAGAAACTAATTGTACTCATATTTGCTCCAGAGTTTCTTTTAACATTCATTAGTCATAAAAATTATTAATATCACAATATTTTTATCACTCCTCTTCGAGAGTTTATACTCCAGCTCAAATTTTAAATGGAAGTACATTTATACTGAAAACAGCATTTTATTACTATAAAGCAATTTTCAAATTGCTTCGACCACATCAGTCCTATCATAATTCCGTCCAGCGAAATACTTGCTAAACCTTTTTTTCTTTATCCTTTACTTGTTAATCAATCATCATCATACCTTATGGTCCAGCTCAAGTGTTCATTACTTCTTCGAACACTTGCTTTAACGATGTTTCTTTGACTTCTGCCGATAATTGTTTTGGAAGAAGATTATGTATGGCCCCTAGAACTTCTTCTACCTTGAAATAGTAAAGTAACATTCGATTAATAATCAATACCAAAAAAATTAACTTATAAATATTAAAATTTATTTTTTTCAGGAATTAATACATCCTCGTTTTAACGCTAATAAACACACTATAATATCTATAGATATACATACATAGCAATTTATAGGACCACATAATGCACCCCCTAATAAGCCTCTAATTATTTCCTCTGGCATGGTACACTTATACTAGGTAATAATTGTTGTAGTTCATTAACGTCGCACTAGAGCTGCATAATGGGCTATTGGAGACGGTGTGGGAAACATCCCTGAGGATGATCTGAAGACATGCCGTCACAATTTTGATCCTCAGCAGAGGGGATGCCCCCCTGCAGCCCAACGACCTGCACTTCGGTAGTCCAACGACCTGTAAGCAAAGTCGAGCACTTCACGGTAGAAAAGTTTAACGAAGACAAATACCGCACACCCTCGGCCCCTAAGCAGACTGATCCAAGTGGTCACCCGCCAGCACACTGACAGCAGCCAGTGATGCTTGACTTCGGTGATCTGCTGGGAACCGTGTCTTAACTATCAGTCCACTGCGGGACTATCCGGTAATAAAATAAGTGGTCCAATTTGAATATTATGGATCAATATTAAGGGGAGTGTACAGAATATTCACATCGAATTTCCTCATTTTAACGCTAATAAACACACTATATATATACATACATAGTAACATACAGGGCCGCCTTGCGTACCCCCTAATAAGCCTATAATTATTTCCTCTGGTGGGGTACCAGGCAACAATAAACTTTCTCAAAAACTACATTAAATGCAGAAACGTTAATGTTATGAATTATTTATTGTTGTTTTTTTTTAAAGAAAAGTTCTCAAATATACCTTTGGAGATGTCTAATAAATCGGCCTTTGACAATGACGTTTTAACCCATAAATTTATAAAACTTTTAAAAAGCCAGACATCATCAAAAGCACTAACATTTAAAGACATGCTCAGAGTTCTGGGATATTAAAAAAATAAAATTCAGTTAAAAATTGTGTCAAAATCCTTCACTGGTCGAGGAAGAGGAAGTCAAAAGCAACGTCGGTGTAATCAGTTTTTTTTTATTTTTATTTTTTTATTAAGGGGAGTAAAAAACTGGCAGTCTATATCAGAGAATAAATTGTTCTGATGGCATCTTCAACAGAGAGCCTTAGCTCACACTTTACTGTTGTTCAAAATATGACGAACTTATGATGTTAAATAATTAAAAAAAACTAAACTAAACTCAGTGGCGCGACAGCCCATAGAGGGCTAAGGCCTACTGTGATCATCTCAGTTTTCCTGACCTTGGGCTCTGGGGTGCAGGAGCAGATGTTCCGGTAAGGTGGTCAGCTGAACGCGGAACCCCCCGTCTTTAGTTCCCAAGCATGCTCGGTACTCATTTATCGACCCATTGAAGGGATGAAAAGCCGAGTCAACATTGCCCGGCCCGAGGATCGAACCCAGGACCTGCTGTACGCGAACAGGAAGTGCTAAGTATTTAAAAAAAGAAGGAATAAAGAACCAATTTCTTATTTCTTAATGTATATAAGTTTCCCAAAATAATTAACTACAGAAAGAAAATCTTAAAATTTTCCTTTTTGTTACAAAAATGTTTTTCATAATTATGAAGAAAACAAATTCAACACGTGATAGTATTTCTTGAGAGTTTAAGCGATCACATGCAGTTTTGAATTGTTTATCTGAGAAATTTAGTATGGATATCTTCAATAAATATTTCCTGTATTTAATTTTTACAATATTTAACAATAAAATTATTTTTGCTAATTTCGTAAAAAAAAATTAAATTTTTTTTAAATAATTTAAAAAAATTACACTTAGTTTTAGAATAAATGTATATTACTTTAAAGCAACTATTCTTAAACAAGTTTCTGTGGAGAAGTTAAGCATTAGTTAAATCTCTCTTCATAGAGATACAATCTTCTAAAATATTTTTAGAAAGCAATTATGTATTTTGTACTTGGAAGTTTTGAGAGTTAGCCGGGCGTAAAATTAAAACATCTGAAAGCCAAGAAAGAATTTCCTGAATTTATTTATTCAATGCAGATGTTGTACTGCCGTAAAGATAAGAGCCTAAATTTGAGAGAACGATAATTTTCACCTGTAGAAATTTCTACCCTCTTTCAGAAACATCTTTTGAAAGAAAATTTAATTCTCAAAAGATTTGTTTACTATAAAATCAGTGAAAATGTCACACACTTAATAAAAAATTGAAATTCTAGTAGTTCCGCATTAAAATTAAAATTTTATATATATATATATAGTACCTGGCCAAATTATTAAATTATTAGACGTACTATAAGATTGTTTGTAAAATCTTAATTATCAGGTGATACTGTACAGCTTTATTGTTTTTACGCGACTGAAACCGGTTTGCACTTGTTTACGTTCGTGTGTCAATTGGTGAAATGAGATATATAATATAAATTCGATGATTGGATAAATTAGACGATATATTATATAAATATAAAATATTTATTATATCAAGCAATATATTAGCATATTATAATAATTAGATCAAATTATTAGACGCACTGTAGTTTTTCAATAATTACATGTTTTGCATGAGTTTATATGCAAAATTAAACTCGTGCACAACATGTAATTATTGAAAAACGAGAAGATTATTGCACATGAGAAGTCCTGTGGTAATTGGAAATATTTTTATGGGTATCGAACCTTCTAGTATAGGTACTGAGGTACGTAATATAGATATTGAGGTAATATATTTTTTACTGCCCGACCACCGAGGGATTTTGCCCAGGGTCAGCTTATGCTAAGCGTATCGCCTTCCTCTTTTTTAATTGATTCGAGGCACTGCGATATTGAGGAAAATATTTGCTCTTGTGCGAAGCTCAAATAAAGTGATATGATTGTGGTCAAAGTTTACTATCTTCAGTTTGCCTTGGGCAATAGCATCATGCCACGTGGTACTGAATTCTAGTCACGTTTTATTTTGATAGGATGATATTTAGTATTTTGGCTACCATTAAATCACTCAAACTACAGTAAGTATGATTTCGGAACATTTCTACATAGTAGACAGCATATATTGGAGAGTTTTCGTAGTACATCTCTCAAAGCATATGAAGTGAAAAAACCAAAATTTACATCTGTCTGAAGCGTCACAGTTGCTTTGTAAGTTGTGTTTCGTCGGTAAAAATGACTTTCCTACAAGTTTTATAGTGTAAATCATCCTGTGTATGCATAATACATGTATCTAACCTATATATCCACCTCCGTCCATCATAGATGATCTTCCTCCATCATCCCATTGGGAGGAAGCCACTTGAAGTTCGTCTAATAGTTCTGGAGGAATGTGTACTGAAATACAAAACATCTACTTCAATACATTTTATTCTCGATACGTGTTTTACCTAATTATTTTAACTATCGGTGTTATTTTGTTTAAAATCTTCTTTTTAAAAAAAGTTATCCAGTTAAGAGTATTGAAATAGTCCTGCTGGATTTAGTTTCTTAACGCTGCTATTTTTTCTTTCATAATGAACTGTATAGAAAACATTATTGAAGTAATTGCTCGATATTCTATCTGATTATCAAATAAAAACGATTCAAACCTTTACAAATATTTATTAATGTAAATGTTTTATTTCGCTACTCATTAATTAAGCATCTTTATTCAGATTGTAAAAGTTGTGTTTTTTTTCCATTTGCAGATGTTTATTTTTTTTATTTGCAATTTATTCTTAATAAAATTAGTGATAAATTTAAAACGTTGCGTAAATGCATATAATAATAATCTTGCTTTTAAATATGCTTGAAATTTCATATAGAAATTAGAATGTTTTTTTTTTTGCAGAAACAAAATTTAGTGTCTTAGACCTCGAGTTTTTAAAAGGAAAAAATTAGCCTCACAAAGGTTGACAATTGTTTTAGTAAAGAATACCATAGATACCAAAATATACGTAGACAGGATACGTATTTCTTCACTTATTTACTCTAAAACTAACTTAAACTAAAGTAACTTAATAAAATAATTATTTAATTATAAAATTTTCCGAGAAATCGATGTCTTAGGTACTAAATATATAAATATATGTATCACGTGTTCATTTCCCTGACTTGACATAGATTGAATCAAAACAAAGCATGAAATGATGTATTTATATAATGGTTTAAGTAAACGAGCTTTCTGAGAGATCTAAATAGTATATAATCAAGAGTATTATATACCATTTAGGTATTATATACAAGCAAGCGTATTATACACCTACCTTTATTTTATATACCTAATAATGAACTAATACCTTTTATTTTATATTTAAGGAAATTAAATAAATTAAATTTAAATAAAAAATAGAGAACCGAGCCAGCATCACGAATTCGAAGCATAATTTCAGAAATTGGCATCTTCAATACCCTATCCTACGAATCAATAATATTTTTTTCTTTTAATTTGACTTTTTTTATTAATACCTTACCTCTAATGTCTTATCTAAATTTTAAATGTTCCTTACCTGGATAATGGTATATGTGCATGTCAGATTTTGGAGGCCTTGGTGTACGTTTCACAGTAGCATATTGTGGTTCTTCTTGAAGCTAGAACAATGCATTTTATATATATATATATATATATATATATATATATATATATATATATATATATATATATATATATATATATATATATATATATATATATATATATATATATATATATATATATATATATATATATATATATATATATATATATATATATATATATATATATATATATATATATATATATATATATATATATATATATATAATCAGACAAGTATATACACATACATAATATATATGTATACAATATTAGGCGCATTTTTTTAATTGGCAATAAAATGCATATGTGATTATCAAATGACGATGGGAAATTCGAATATCTCGTGAAATTACGTTTGATTATTGTCGTAGATACAAATCGTAATGTTAAATTCGTAGCATGCTTGAGTATAAATCTTCATAAATTACATGAAAAGGAATCACGAAGTTAATATTGATACATGATTTTCTACACGAGACTGATGTTTTCATGAATTTATAACACAAAAAAAATTAGAACTTAAAAATGTCTCGCAGCAGGCTGCATGACCTCGAGGTCCTGGCATCGCCGAAATCAAAGGTATGAAGTTTTTTCTTTCTTCCTGGTTTTAGTTCAAATATTTCCGGATACTTGATCTATAAACTTTCATGATCTATATACTCTCTTTCTCTGAGTCATTACAACACATGATAGTGACTGATGTTGTATATCTGATTTTTCATTCATTTGAAAATTTCGAGAAATTCTGATGAGATTTTCTATTTTTGTTCTTTAGTTTACATATTAACTACTTTCAGAGCCATAAGTTTAAAATTTGTGGAATTCAAAACACAGAAACCTTACCTTAATTGTCACATGAAGTTTGCCGAAAAATTGCGTTTTGTTTCCTAATATGAATTATTTTGAATCGCTAGTTTAGTTTAGGGGGGCTTTTATATAATTATAAAGAAAAGATTTAATAAATCTATTCTTATTTGGACCACTTTACATGGTCTAGGGAAACAAACGTTTCAAACACACTCGCTTTCATTATAGTATAACAACACGTGTAATTTCATGTTTTGTTTTTAATTTTTCTCTAAGCACATATTACAAAAAAAAATGCTTGATAATAATTCTGTTCATAGCTGGGTATAATATTTTTCTTCATTGTCTAAAATTTCTGTCATTACAAAAGGCTCATCTCAAAGTTCTCTTCGCATAACACCATACTTGTTAAATCTTAGAATTTCTATTGTGTAGACATTATATTTTGAATTTCATTAAGAAATGCAAATAAGAGAGAGTGAAATATTGTTGTCTAGGAGATTTGGAAATGTGAACGTTTTAAACACCATTATATTCATTATATTATTACTAACTAAGAAATAGCTTGCTTTTTTTAATGTCCATTTGTATACATAATATCTTAATGATTCTGTATTCCCATTTTAATCGTAACTAATTACAGCTATCCTCATTATCTGGAGTTTGTATGACAATAATAAGTTCGCCTGCAAAATAGGAACTAGAAAATTATGCTTAACCAGTTTATTTATGTATCTGTAGTTACATAATATCTTAATATGACTCTGAATTCCCTTTATATAATAGTAACTAATTGCAACTATCCTCATTATCTGAAGTTTGTGCGAAAATAATAAACTTGCATGTTAAATAGGAACGAGAAGATTATGCTTTAACCAGTTTATTTGTGAATCTGTAGTTATTAGGATATAAAAGTTACAAACCTCTCTTTCTGCTGCTTCCAAGGATTTTCTGCAAGGTCCATCCGCAATGTGTGTTGTTGCATATGGAGTAGGATAGTAGAGAGGGTCTGCACGACTTGGGGGTCTTTGATAGTTTGACTTTTCCATCTCACAAAGGTGGACCGACTCTCCTGCCTGTGACTTTCTGGATACATAAGTTGTACTTGCTATACCAAATAAAATGTAACAAAACTTATATTCGCCTTGTATCGACGTCACATCTTGGGTTCATTAGAACAAATGCATTTTTCCAAGGGAAATATGGCGTAAAGAACTAACTACAGTCCCTTCGCCAAATTATTAGACGCACTGAAAGAGTCTAAGTAAAATCTTAATTATCAGGTGATACTATACAGCTTTATTGTTTTTACGCGACAGAAACCGTTTTGCACTATTTTAAGTTCGTGTATCAATTCGTTAAATTAGACGTTATATAATATACGAGTAAATTCGACGATTGGACAAATAAGACGATATATTATATAAATAAAGAATATTTATTATGTCAGGTATTATATTACTATATTATAACAATTCGACCCAATTATTAGACGCACTGTAGTGTTTTAATAATTGCATGTTTTGCACGAGTTTGTATGCAATACTTTTATATTTAAACATGCATGTAATGGGTTTTTATTCGGGAGATATTTTGTAAACTTCCTATTTGTATTTATGTTTAACGTATTGCAGTACAATGTTAACCAATTGATACACGAACGTAAAAAAGTGTAAACCGGTTTCAGCCGCTTGAAAACAATAATGCTGTATAGTATCACCTGATACTTAAGATTTTGCATAAAATCTTATAGTGCGTCTAATAATTTGGCAAGAGACTTTACATGACAGAAAAAGACGACAGGGCTGAAAAACTGCAAATGTGCATTGTTACATCAGATTTCGAGACAAAGTTTTACATAGAATCTTATAGAGCGTCTAATAATTTGGGAAAGGACTGCATTCAAGTGATTAAATTAAGTAAAACCAAAATTTAGTTAGTACCTGTTTGTGATGTTTCTGTTGGGTTTCGCTTCCTCACTATGAGGCACACAAGTACGAGTACTGCAACCACAACCACCAAAGACAGCGAAACAGGAAGAACAACTTCCAGTTCTAAATAGAAAGGCACTGCTTCTCCGCTCACTAGTACTGCGTCTGGTAAGGCACCTAGAAAAGGAACATTTTAGTTTCGAATTAATGTATCACAAGATTTTTAATTCAGGGTAGAAACTCCCCTGTGATAACTATGTTTCAATGTCTTTGTACTTAATAGAAAAATGGTAAAATTAATGTTTTGTAACAATTCAAACGCCGAATTAAGAAAGTTTAAACTACAATTTAGTTATAAGGTAAAGATATTTTACATTACTTTTACTAAGAGAATTTACCTTGAGCAATTAAAAACTAAAAGAACTACTTCCTTAAGGTTATAGAAATAACGCATATAAAAATATGCTTAATAATATACATAATAATATATATAATATACACTGGTTATCATAAATTAAGGAAAAATCACAAAAATAGCGATAACTCTTTCAAAAGTAAGCCAAACCGTGCAAAATTTGCATATGTTGTCCACTAAGAGTAGCTGAGTAAAATTGCAATATGCAAATTAGTGGCGCTGCACTCGGCTTACGTCATCTGCCTGGAGCATAAAAGTCCAAGTTTGAGAGAAAGCACACAAATTTTACTGTGATTGCGACATTGAAAATCTGAGATAGCCAATTCGTAATAATGACCTCTAGGCATCATTTGCCTGAAGAACTACGATGGAGAGCCATCGGGAGACTAGAGGCAGGGCAGAGTCAATCAGAAGTGGCCAGATGGCTAAATGTGAGTCCATCTGTGGTTCATAGACTTTGGAGGCAATTTCAAACCACAGATTCGGCATCTAGGAGGTTCAGTCAAGGACGGCCAACTGTTACGACCAGTGCCGATGACCGATATTTGACATTAAGTGCACGCAGGAATAGAACCGCTACTCCGACACATCTTAGATCCTCTCTTGCTGCAGCCACCGGAAGGTTGGTGTCAACGTCAACTGTGCGCAGAAGGCTCCACGAAGGTGGTCTGTATGCGAGACGACCAGCCATTTGCGTGCCGCTCACATCACGCCATAGGAGAGACCGTTTGCAGTGGGCCCGACAACATGTCCACTGGACGTCAGATCAATGGAGGCCTGTTCTCTTTACGGATGAGTCCAGGTTTAGTCTAGAAAGTGACAGTAGACGTTATTTGATATGGAGAGAACCTGGGACCCGTTATCATCCATCAAACATCCGTGAAAGAGATGCATACGGAAGAGGCAGTGTCTGTGTTTGGGGAGACATATCCTTAGGAGGGCGCACATACCTCCATGTCTTTCCAAGGGGAACCGTGAATGCTCAGGTTTATCGAGACAACATCCTTGATGCTTATGTGCGCCCATATGCCGGGGCAATTGGTGATTGCTTCCTGTTACAGGACGATAATGCAAGACCACACAGAGCTCGCATTGTTGATGATTATCTTCAACAGGAAACAATTACTCGCATGGAGTGGCCAGCTCGATCCCCGGACTTGAATCCTATCGAGCACGTTTGGGATGCTCTAGGGAGGCGTGTATCTGCCATCAATCCGCCCCCTCAGACCCTTGCCACGCTTGCAACTGCTTTACAAGAGCAATGGCTCTCACTTCCTATTGAACTGATAGACCGCATAATTGAAAGCATCACACATCGCTGTTTGTGCTGTATTGCTTCTAGAGGCAATCATATTCCATATTAAAGGTACTTTTTCTATTGCAAACCGATACTTCCAATTTGTTTATTTTATACATGTGCTAATTTCTATACTACTATTAATGTCTGATAATTTCTTTTTATGTTGTTTAATACCTTACTATGTGTTGTATATTGTGGGTAAGTTTCATAAAATTCCATGTGTAATTTCTTGAGTTATCGCGATTTTTGTGAATTTTCCTTAATTTATGATAACCAGTGTACTTAAAATAATTATATATAAAAAATAATTTCAAAAATAATTTTAAATCAAAACTCCCTGCTACTTTTCCATTTTCAGGAAAAATTTCTGTTTTCCAATGGAAATTAAAGTGCCATGTTCTGTGTTTATTTTCATTAATTTTTCAAAACATTCCAAAGAAATAAAGCAAAATAATCTTATCCTAAGAGATGATGGCATTTCAAGCTAAATAAAGAAAAGAACTAAGAAAAAGAAGAAGAAAAAATCACCGTTCAAATTAGCTCCTGTAGTGAAGATATACACTTTAGGTTTTTCATTTTTTTATTATTATATATTTGTACAGTGATTAAAAACTACAATTTAGTTGCATAGTAAAGAAATTTTTACATTACTCTGATGAAATTGACTTTAAGCAATTAAAAATTAAAAAAAAAAACACTTTTTTAAGGCTTTAGTAGTAACGTATATAAAAATATAGAAATATACTTAAAATAATTATAAAAATGATTTCTGATTATTTTTGTAATTATTTTAAGTATATTATATTTCTATATTTTTTATATATGTTAATTCTATAATCTTAAGATAGTGTTTTTTTTTAAGTATTTAATAGCTCGAGGTAAATTTCATCAGTAAAAGTAATGTAAAAATATCTTTACCATATAACTAAATTGCAGTTTTTAATCATTGTTCAAATATATAATAATAAAGAAAGAAATAACTAAAGTTATTTTTTGTTAAAAAAAATTAGCTATTATCTGCTTATAGATTGTTAAAAATTGCAATTTATAACCCATATATTTTACTCAGAATAAATATCCCTTTGCAGTAATTAGAAAAGTAAAAAATTGTTCTAATGTAATTTGCTCGGTTTAGATATTTTTTCCCCGTCATCCTGGGAATGCTATATGGTACCGTAGCTTTGAGAATTGTGTTCAAATTAATTTTAAAATTATTTTTCACTTAAAAAAAATTCTTACTTTTTCATTTTTATTCATTTTTTCAAAAAAATGAATAAAAATACTTATAAATTAAAAAGCGAAGAATTTCTTTTTTTCAAAAATTGAATTCAGATGGCTTTTTCGCAGTTGTTCTTGAAAAAATTGTCTTTAACTTTAAATATAATTAACGAAAAAACTGCAAGTTTCTTTAAGTGAATACTCTTTGTTTTTTGCGTACTTTTTATTTTTTATACGTTTTTTTCGGTAACCTTAGGAAAGTGTTTTTTTTTTAAGTATTTAATTGTTCGAGGTAAACTTCATCAGTAAAAGTAATTAGAAGTATAATATACTTAAAATAATTACAAAAATAAATTTTAAATCAAAACTCCCTGCTAGTTTTCCATTTTCAGGAAAAATTTCTGTTTTCCAATGGAAATTAAAATGCTATGTTCTACGTTCATTTTCATTAATTTTTCTAAAAATCTTATAACATTCCAAAAGAAATAAAGCAAAATAATCTTATCCTAAGAGATGATGTCATTTCAAACTATAAAGTAAGAACTAAGATGAGAAGAGAAAAAAAAATCACCTTTCAAATTAGCTCCTGTAGTGAAGTTATACACTTTAGGTATTTCTTTTTTATATTATTATACTATATTTGAACAATGATTAAAGACTACAATTTCGTTGTAAGGTAAAGATATTTTGACATTATTTTTTTTTGATGAAATTTACCTCTAGCAATTTAAAATTAAAAAAAATCTACTTTTGTTAAGGTTATAGAAACAACGTATATAAAAAATATAGGAGTATAATATACTTTAAATAATTACAAATACAGTTTTGAATCAAAACTCTCTGCTAGTTTTTCATTCGCTGGAAAAACTTCGTTTTCCCCTGGAAATCAAAATGCTCATGTTCTCTGTTTATTTTCATTTATTATAAGTATTTCTTTTATAATTATTATGTATTTGAACACTGATTAAAAACTACAACTTAGTTATAAGGTAAAGATATTTTACATTACTTTTACTAAGGAAATTTACCACGAGCAATTTAAAACTAAAAAAAACCACTTTCTTAAGATTACAGAAATAATGTATATAAAAAATATTAAAATATAATTTAATAAAAATAGTTACAAATATAATTTCTGATTATTTTCGTAATTATTTTAAGTATATTACATTTCGAATTACTTTTACTGATGAAATTTACCTAGAGCAATTAAAAACTAAGAAAAAAAAACACTATCTTAAGGTTATAGAAATAACGTATATAAAGAAAAATATAGAAATATAATATACTTAAAATAATTATATATAAAAAATAATTTCAAAAATAATTTTAAATCAAAACTCCCTGCTAGTTCTCCATTTTCAGGAAAAATTTCTGCTTTCCAATGGAAATTAAAATGCCATGTTCTGCGTTTATTTTCATTAATTTTTCTAAAAATCTTATAACATTCCAAAAGAAGTAAAGCAGAATAATCTTATCCTATGAGATGATGTCATTTCAAGCTATAAATAAAGAAAAGAACTAAAGAAGAAGAGAAGAGAGGAGGAAAAAGAAATCACCTTTCAAATTAGCTCCTGTAGTGAAGATATACTCAGCTTCAGTATTAGGTCCGGCTTCATTGTGAGATGTCAGCTGTAATTGATAAAATGTGTTCGGTGTGAGTCCAGTAATTGTGATGCTCTTCTTATTCGATGACACCCTGTCGGCAAAAATGACCCACGTTTTCTTTTTCTGCTGCTTGTACTTTATTTCGAAGTGTGTGATTGGACAGCCGCCCGATTTCCACGAATTTAATTGGATTGTGACGGAAGTAGCATTGACGATGAGGAGTTCTTCTTTCTCGGGGGCAATGGGGGCTAGAAATAAAAAAAAAATTCAAAAGTTGATTGTCATGCTCAAAAGCTAGTTTCATCTCTCAGATTGCTTCTGAATCGTAATAATTCTATAATTTAATAAACAATTTTAGATTACTGGGGTAAGAGGAAACCAAACACCCCTCCAAAATTAATATTTAACCCTTTTCTTCTCGCTCCCGTGAAAATGACGGGGTGAGGTTTTGCTCTCTATCTCTCGCTCCCGTGATATTTCCGGGCTGAGTGTTCAGTAGTAACCTCGCCAATAAGAATAAAACTAATTCATTTCTTTGGCCCGGAAAACATTTTATTTCTAATTTTACACACCAGATGGTTGTACCAGGATATGTTTAAGGCAATTGTAGATAGTTAGTTTATTTTAAACTAGATGTCAGCATTAATCAAATAAGTGTATAAAAAAATAGGCTCTTTTACGGCCATTTCCGATCGTTAAGGGGTTAAACGAAGAAAAAAAAGAGATCTTATCAATATATGACGGATCATTATTGAGAAAGCAGGAATAAACCGTCAGAAACTGTTTAATTGATTTAAGGAAATGAAATAACTCGAAAGGCAAATATAAGAAATAAAAAAAGCGAAAAAGAAGATAAAAGCGTTCAAGTTTCTGTGTTGCAATCAAACAGGATTTGTTGTTTTTAATCCCCCATTTCTTAATAATAATTTGCATAGATAGCATATTTGTTTTTTTTGTAAGCTTTTCTTTCTTAAAAATTGCTTTTAATCGAATATTTGAAATATCTTTCATTTAATCTATCTTTTCAAAAGGTACGGTGTATTTTTATTATAAAACTGTTGTTTTTACAAGTGATTTGCTTGGATATATTTTACCTCTTCCGCTTGTCCTAGTTTCCACGATTTCACTTTGTTCTCCGTTCCCATTAGCGTTCGTAATGTAGAACTCATATCGCATTCCACACTGCAGGTTAATAAGTGTGTATGTGTTCAAATCTCCAAATACTTCCTCAGCCCTCCATGTACCATATTCCTTTTTGTAATGCACAATGAAACCTAAAATATATTAAGGAAAAAAAAGCAATTACGAAAATGGCGTAAAAATGACTTTCTATTATACTGCACAGCCTTATCACCATCAAAGGATGTAATTTGTAATTATTAGTCAGGTTTGTAGAGTGTTTATCCGCATAAAGTTTAGAAATTTTAAATTACGTCCTTAGAGCCGTGATGGCTCAGGGGATAGAGCGTCTGCCTTCCAATGAGGCGAGCCGGGTTCGAATCCCAGTCGATACGAACTCCTCATCCGGTTTGCTCCGACCACAGTGCTGACGTGAAATATCCGCAGTGGTAGATGGATCATGGGTTAGAGTCCCTTTGCTGTCAGGCTAACTGTGGGAGGTTCTCGTTTGTCGTCCTCTCAATATAACGCAAATGCGGGTTAGCTCCATCAAAAAGTCCTCCACGAAGGCAAATTTCTCCCAATACTCGATCCAGGAGTTCCCTTGTCTTTTGGATTAGGTTCAAAATTACAAGGCTACGGAATGGAACATTAATAGTCGTAAACCCATAAAATTAGGTCGGCTGTTCAACGACGACTTTGAAAAAAAATTGCGTCTTGACCGGGATAGCCTGGTTGGTACCGTACTGGGCCCATGTCCAATAAGCCATAGGTTCGATCCCAGACTGCCGAAGACGCCCCTGTAGTGAAGGGTGACAGATGCACCTTAAATCTGTCGAGTCGTTAAGTCCTCCATATTCTCATAGCAAATCATACCTCTGGGTGTACTGATCCAGGAATTTCCTAGTCTTCTGGATTGGGTTCAAAATTACAAGGCTATGGAGTAGAACATCAGCAATCGTATTGGGTAGTCTGTTCAATGACGGTTTTGAAATAAATAAAAAAAAAACTGCGTCTTGAAGAATAATTGCAACGACTACTTTTTTGTTGCAAAATTCAATTTAGATTATTTTTTATTCAATTAAAATATGAAATATATTTTTGTTGTACAATTAAATATTACACGGGCACTATTCAAAAATTCAAATTTCAGTGTCCAGTAAATTGTTTCGTGCGGTTTTCACACCATGCTAATTATAAATGGTTTCAGCAAAGAAAAAATAAAAAAAATGAAAAAGGTTCTTTACCGTAAACTTTTCGGTTAATTGGATGGACGGACAGTTTCTAGTTATTTTACCGTAATATCAGAATGAAAATTCTATCAATCCTAAAAAATCTAGTATCAGAAAACAAAATTTTAATAATATTTTTTACTTATTTCGACCTTAATTAAAACCAAATAAAGAAAATAATTAAATAAGAAACAAAATCAACAAAAAAGTTGTGATCGCCTTATTACAGTCACTGGTTATCCATTGGTCAAATGTTATTTCTTTCTGAATTGAATCCGTTAAACGCCGCAACATTTCAAATCTTGGGTTGCAAAAACTGTCTCAATTGATGTTTGTCGTCTGATTGATTTTCATATCCTGTTTACGTACGTGTTTCAAGATTTCACAAAATACTTTTCCTTCTTCAGTATTCATATTTATATTGAAATAACCGTTAAGCCAGTAATTATACGTTAATAATAAAAAGAATAGAAAAATACTTTAAATTATTATTATGTAAATACACTAAAAATGCCTGCTAGTGAAAATAAGAAGAAAAACAGCAGCGGTCGCCATAGCAACGCATGTGCACTGTTTACTATTACTCCCGAAAGCAGTTGAAAAATGCGTGGACGTCATCAAACCCAAACCAAGACCCATTTTGCCTAATGGGTCAAATATTTTAAACCTTAATTTTTTGTTACAGAATTTAAGTTTATTTTTCAACACAAAAAAGCTTAGAATCGTAAAAAAGAAAGTATTTACGTACTATTAACGTATGAAAAAGAAAACTATTTACGCATAAAAGAAACTATTTACGTATGAAAACTGTGTGATTTAGACAAAGGTATCGTGTGACTCTTACGTTCTCATAAGAGTCCTGAAATATATTTGAAATAAATGAAAGCGACTATTTCCTCTCGTCGTCCCTGCCGAGACTGTCAACGCTCATCTCAAAAAAAGGGGAAATGCGCTCTGAAAAACGAAAGCCCAGAACGCTCTTTTTGAAACGCGAAAATGAAGAAATATGTCAAGCATTTTCAATCTCCTCTCTCTTTTCCTTTCTTTTTTTGCCACTCACCTTTAGTTGGCAAAGAGTCTGTTCCGTCTCTTTTCCATTTCAGCGTCACTGATGTTGATGTCACTCCTAAGATTTCTAAGGTGGGCGGTTTTGGAGGATCTGAAGTTCAAAAAAAAAGAAGAAAGAAATGAGAAGATCAACTGTTATAAAAATTTCCTTTTAAATATTTGGTTTAGGATTTCTTTCAATGAAATATGGAATAAATGTAAAAATGCATCTATTTAATATATATATATATATATATATATATATAATGTCTAAAATACTAGCTTAATAAAATTAAAAGGATCTTTTGAGACTAAACTTATATCTTATCTGCAGATAAGCTTATCTGGTTTATGAGAACATTAAATTTTTCTTTCGCATACTTAACTTAGCCCTTCGCGTGTATCTTAAGTTTCATTGAATAGCGATGAAATCTTTATTTATACAATGAATCCTCACCGCGCAGTGAAATATCTTAATTGAAGCCGAATTCCCATTAAAGTCAAGAACTATATTGAGATATTAGTTCATCTCCATCTGGTCTTAAGATCTTACGATGCCGGTTCTAACATCTGGATTTTACAGATCACATGACATGAATGTTACACTTAAAAAAGTGCACTTATCTTTTGGAAATGAAACTGTAAGCATCTATCCAGGAGCTCTGCTCCATGTGTATATAAATTGAAAATAGATTTCTATATTGTTTTCCTCAATAAAAGCATAGAAATTCATTATATTGTCATCCTTCTAGAAAAGGATATTAAAAATATGAAAATATGACTGCAAATACTATGGAATGCAATATCATGATAAATTAACCGCCACGGCTCAAGAGTTTATATATATATATATATATATATATATATATATATATATATATATATATATATATATATATATATATATATATATATATATATATATATATATATATATACATACAGCCCTTGGCTGAGTTATTAGACTCACTATAAAATTCCATGTAAAATCTTAATTATTAGGTGATACTATACAGCTTTATTGTTTTTACGGGACTGATACCGGTTTGCATTTGTTTACGTTCGTGTATCAATGGGTTAATTGAGACGACATATAATATAAATAAGATAAATTGGATAAATTGGACGATACATTATACAAATATAGAATATTTATTATATCAGGTATCATATTAGTATATTATAATAATTGAATCGAATTATTAGATGCACTGTAGTGTTTCAATAATTGCATTTTTTGCACGAGTTTAGATGCAATACTTTTATAGTCAAACATACTTGTAATGGGTTTTTATTCAGGAGATTTTTTTACATATTTATTATTTGTAATTATTTTCAACGTCTTCCATTATGATGTTAACCAACTGATACGTGAACATAAACAACTGTAAACCGGTTTCAGACGCGTAAAAACAATAATGCTGTTTAGTATAACCTGATAAATTAAGATTTAACATAAAATGTTACAGTGCGTCTTATAATTTTGCCGGGGTCATCTTTGGAGTGGTGACTGTTCCGATTCAAGTTTATCTTTATATTGATGAAATAAACTTCTAAAAAGTCAATCTAATGACATAAAGATGGCAACGAATTATAATTAAAAAATATAGAAACTTTTTTTTAGATTTTTTTAATTTGAGTCGGCATATGCATTTCATTTTTCTACAGGATGGCGCAATATCGAACGATGCCGGCTTATTGATTGTTTACTTTCTTTCACCCAAAACATTGAATTTGTATTCAAGTTATATTTAATTAAAAATAAAAAAAAACCTCACCTTCTTTCAAAGTTTCAACTTCTGCATCATCAGATGGAGGTCCAGCTCCTTTATTGTTAAATGCCTGGACGCGTACCAAATACTTTGTGTTCCTCTGCAAATTGTTCAGTATTCTCTCTTCTCGAAAATTGTCCTTAACCTCTAGGGTCTTGTAAACGTATTTATCTTTAGAGGTTTTAGTTTTGTAGCCGACGTAATATCCTTTGATTTGTCCGTACTGAGACGCAGGATCTGGCGGCTGTAAATAATATTCATTTATGCAAATATAAATTTCATAAAGTTTTTTCTTCTTCTTATAAAATAGAAAATGTTTTATTTTGTTGAAAATATAAAACATTAATTCAGTTTCTGGTAGAAAGTAAATTCATTATCATTTAGTATCATTAATAAATTTTAAAAAAAGTAATAAAGATAAACTTGATTTCTACCAATCAGTAAATGTGCGATTACTAAAATATATTAAACAGATTAACACACTTACTACAAAATAGCAAAATAGTAAATATTCTACATCAAAAAGAAAAATAAATAAATATTTCAAAATTAACATGAGAACCGCGATGGCTCAGGGGATAGAGCGTTCGCTTTCCAATGAGGCGAACCGATTTTGAATCCCAGTCGATATGAATTCCGCATCCGGACGTGAAATATCCTCAGTGGTAGACGGATCATGGGTTAGAGTACCCTAACCGTCAGACTAACCGTGGGAGGTTCTAGTAGTCTTCCTCTCCATGTAACGCAAATGTGGGTTAGCTCCATCAAAAAAAGTCCTCCACGAAGGCAAATTTCTCCAAATACTTGATCCAGGAGGTCCCTTGTCTTTTGGATAGGGTTCCAAATTACACGATTATGGAGTTGAACATTAGTAGTAGTAAACCCATAAAATTGGATCGGCTGTTCAACGACGGTTATAAAATAAAATAAAAACTACTGATTCTCAATCATTTTCTTAATTTTAAAATCAATATTACAAAAATTAAAAAGAAAATATGATATTTTCTAAATTTTTATGAAAAATTACTTGTTGCCTCTTCAAAACAGCAACATTATTACAAACTTTATTAAAATTTATTATTACTTAAACTTTCAATTATTTAAAAAAAATTGAAATTTAGAAAACATCTTTAAGTTCATAAATAAAAATGACCTTTCATGTCAAATTTACACTCTGTAGTTGCATTTCAGAGGGCAATAGATCACCACAGAGGGCATTTTTTACAACAGTTGACAATTCTTGAACTAATAAGTGGGTATTGAATTCCGTACTCCTTATACATTTTTGCATTGTGGTCACAAATCTATAAGTCTTAATGACTTCTTTCGAGCAATTTGAATTATCAATAAAGCTCGTAATAAGATTAACAAAAATGGGGGCCGGGATAGCCTGGTTGGTAGGGAGCTGGGTCCATGTACGAGAGTTCATGGGTTCGAACCCCACCGGTCAAAGACTCCCCGTGTAGTAAAATGGTGACTGATGCACGTTAAATCTGTCTAGTCGCAAAGTCCCCCATGTTCCCATAACAAATCAATTCCTCTGGGGGTGCTGAATTGGAGATTGATCGTTCCCTGATTCAGGTCAAAATTACGATGAATGAATGGATGTGTGAATGGGTCCGCCCTATAAACGGGCGTGACGTAATGGTTGTGACAGAATTTGAATTCTTGGCCGTAGATGGCGCCACTGGAAAACAAGAACAATCGCACCCCTCTACCTTAACAGGCATACGAAAGCAAGTAACAAAAATGGGTACGTTAAATTCAGTACATTAAATTTGGAGTTAGTAATTGCATTCCTAAGACCAGCAGTGCGGTGCGTATACTTTTTGCGACAAGTTTAACAGTTTATAATTTCGAACTAATAATCGAATGTTAATTTTTTTTATTTCCTCTTTCTCCCTGCACATTTTTGCACGCATCTGCAGCAATTTGAAATTTCTCTAAGTCTTATAGTTTCTGCTCAGCAGAACGAAATTGAATACTCGAAATTACCGTGCAATATTTCAATATAGAGAAATTATATTTTTAATAACTAAATAATAATATCGGATGTTTTATTAAACTGAGACAATTTTATTTTAAATAATCAATAATAAAAAGATAATGATAGTTTGCTCTAGATGAATAGAAAATGGAGGCATGAAATTTAATAAACACTTCAGGTCCCTTAAGGAATAGTGGTGTCCCTAGCTTAGGGCACCACTAAGCTAAAATCCGGCCCTCAGCACAATACTTGCGAAAAAAGTCTTCCTTGAACCTTAATGAATGACATAATTAGTTTGGATTTATTAAGAATCGAATAAAAAGATCTACTGCCTACGTATTTTAATTTCATTAATCTTTTTTCGACAATTGCATACAACTGACACATTATTTAAATTTACCTCTTAAAATCCTATTTTATTTTAAATAAATCAAACTTCAAATTAATTTTTTTAGAATATCTCTCCTTTTAAACATAAATTTCATTTGTGGAAAGATTTATGGAAAACAATATATTTATTTGTTCCATACAGCGACGTATGTATTTTAAAACACTAAATTCTTACATTAATTTTATGATTTTGAGGATGTATTATATAAAACGAGCAATTGTTCAATAGGATGAAATTATCGAAATATGTAATTCACCGAAATGTAAAAGACAATGCCTTCAAAAACTCTATATTTTTATAGAGGTTAAAATATGAATTCTTAATAATCTATATATCTGAATTCTGAGCATTTTCTTGATGCTAACAGAAACAAATTAGATTAAAACATGATTAATGTTGCATTTTACATCAGGGCTATAAAAGTAGTTCTGCTTGGAAATAATGCTTTGAACACCTACCTCCCATAATACTTTTACAGCTGTTGAGGACAAAGGAAGCGTTTTTACAGCCAGCGGAGGTCCACCGGGTGCTGTGAAAAAAATATCGATCAAGAAAATTTTATAGCAGAAAGCGAAGAATATAACAGATAAAAATTCAAAGAAATGATAATAAAATAACGCTGCAGCACCTATAAATATCACATTATTTTAAAATTCAAAACATGTACCGTAATAAAGGCCCAGCACATTTTTAATATCCTTTATACTAATAAAATTTGCAGAATAAAAATAAATAACTTTCCACAATGAAAAGAATTATATTTGTTTAATTAGTTTGATGAAGCCAATTCTTAAAACAATGAATCTGAAATGTAGCATAATAAATTAGAATCGATTTAAACAGATAATAAAAAAATGAATTGAAACATATCTTAGGTAAATTCGAAATAAACAAAAAATATAAGTGATTTAAAATGCGTTTTCATTCGCTCAATTTTATTTGTTTTACAGGTGAGAGTATGAAGATATTGAAAAATAAAGAATTATATACGTTTTAGTACGCGTGACAGCACGTTATACTTCATGCAAAGTAGCAAACATATTTTAGCAAAACAGAGCTCAGAGCAGATATCATTTAAAAAAAAAGTATCTCGAACTGCATTTCCAATATGATGCTTTTTTCTGATTTATTAATTTTTTTAAAAATAATAGTTCGCTTTTCAGTGAAGAAGTTGTGTTCAGCTTTTAAAAGAAATTTATCAAACTCTTGTTTAATTTTCTGTTAGTTGATGCATTGCACTTTATATACGAGGTAACTTTATTAAGCATCAAGTCTTTGCAATATTCCCTTCCAGAGATTAGAGTGAAAGTCCTGATTCAGTGAGAGTCAGTCACGTGGTAATGCGTGTTGTTTGCATACTCTGTCTAGATCAGGGTTTCTTAACCTGTGGTTCATGGACCCCTAAGGAGTCCATGAGTCATATTTTGGGGGTCCGCTGACTACTCCTAATTTTTAAAATGTTTGTGAAGCCTACCCATTGCTTGTAAAGCGAGCTATGGCAGCTATAATTCCATTTGCTACAGTGAATCTTTGCGAAGCGGGATTTTCCACACTTGTGACAGTAAAATCAAAATATCGAAATCGATTGAGTGTTGAACATGATATGCGCGTTGCTTTGTCGAATACCATCCCCCAATCCAATTTATTAATTAAGGAAAAGCAGCAGCAACCTTCACATTAAAAATTTAAATTTTTAAAATTATGAATACTATTAAAATAATAAAATTAAATGTTTTCTTATAATTGATGTTTTTTGCAATAATTTTTTTCACAGGGGGTGGTCCGTGACTTCCAAAAAATTTTTAAAAGGGGTCCATTATACCAAAAAGGTTAAGAAACACTGGTCTAGATAATGGAGGGTAGAGTTTTCTCACGTCACGTGACATCGGAAACGGTAGCTTTTTTCTTTTAATCTAGTAATACCATCTAGCGTAAGAGATTGGTAGAAAATGAATTTGTCATTCTGTCAATCAGGTGGAGGATTCAGTGAGATGTGTGGTGCTAAACTGCATGAGAGAACTGTGCAATTCTATGTCTAGACAATGGAGATAAGAGTTTTCTCACCTCACGTGACATCGGAAACTTTTGCTTTTTTCTATTAAAGGCATAATTATTGTTTTTCAACTGCGCGTCATTTATTTCGAAATAATATTTTTTTTTTATTTCAATAATTTATTATTCACTGTAAGTTTTAATTTCTTTAAAGAGGAACTAGTTTTAAAAATTTTAATTATTGATTTAAATTCTTAAAATTTTACTCTATTACCCATTTTAAATGAGTTTAACTTAATAGCGAGATATACGAACATGGTTCGCAAAGCAAACCATATAAGATTAAATTGCAATCCTTAGGGACTTGGGAGCTTAAGTGAACAGCGGGTGGAGCCCTCTAGTTTTATCTAATTTCTATAGCTTAACAATTACAGGCAAAGGCCTTAATGTTTACATTACGAGGGTTAACACAATTGATAGATGTGATTTATAGTGCAGCTGTGTTCCGTATGAAGATAGGCAAACTTTAAATTGTAAATTTTTTAAACTTAGATAATATTTTTTTGCATTAGTCGTAAGCGATATGTTTTAACTAAGAAACTAAGAGTTTAGTATATTTTTATAGTTTTAAGGCTGTTCGATTGCAATATATTTTTAGAATCATTCATGTTCCTATAGCAAGAAATATATATATATATATATATATATATATATATATATATATATATATATATATATATATATA
This sequence comes from Parasteatoda tepidariorum, assembly GCF_982258835.1. Classification (NCBI taxonomy): domain Eukaryota; kingdom Metazoa; phylum Arthropoda; class Arachnida; order Araneae; family Theridiidae; genus Parasteatoda; species Parasteatoda tepidariorum. The sequence goes on along the minus strand of NC_141757.1, from coordinate 14,417,182 downwards.
TATATATATATATATATATATATATATATATAAGTAAGAAGTTAAGAATGCATTTTACTTTAATAAAGAGTTCAGGAATTACTAGTTACTACTAACCTTCTTCCTCAGTTACTGCGGTAACAGGGTTACTACTTTCACTTTCTCCCAATGCATTGACTGCTGATATTAGTATAAAATAACGTGTGTCGGGAGTCAGACCATTAATTGTCCACGTTATTTCTGATGGTGGTATTGTCACTCGTTTGGGATTACCTCCTAATAGATTTCCTACGAAACAAAAAGAGAACACTTGCTAACTTGCTACAAAAGCACTAATAATTATGCAATTAATAATGACAGATGATTGTTTCATTACAATAATCCAAGTCGGTAGTTGAAATGTTCGACTCCATTTTCGTACTTTTCTGAGAGCTTGAGTCAACTCTGACATATTCTCCGTTGTAATTTTACTCTCAAACCTTGGAAAATATTAGTATTATTGCTACTATTTATATAGGATTGGAGCTAAAGGTATTTATTTATAATTCTATTTAATATAGCAAAGTAATAGTTGAACAAATGTGTTATTAAACGTATTTGTTCACAATATTAAAATTATGAAAAACCATTTACTCCCAGAGCGAAAAATCCGGCCCTCTCCTATAGTTTTTAGCTGCGAGCTTTCGTGTATCAAAAAACCGGTTTCTTCTATGCTATTCAATGGGTGAGCAGTGCATAACTGGGAAACTTCCGTGCAACTTTACCCTCGTAAACTTGTGGTGGCATAAACATGTTTTGGTGAAAAGATTCTTTAGGGAGTAATTTGGAACTAGAAATGTATTACATGAAATTCATTTGCATATCTTTTCAATTGGCTTATTAACTGAGCTAAAAAAAAGCTTGGTTTTGGAATGTATGTGTTTTTTTAATGGTTCTATCAAACATAAGATCTAGACCCGATGTCAGCACTCATCAAATATATCTAAAAATTAACCAAAAAATGAGTTCATATACTGTATATACCCTTAGCTTTATATAATTTTCTTGAATATAAAAAACGGGCACTGTCATCACAGCTTTTTTCAAAATTATGCAACCATTTAGGGGTTAAATTCGAAACAGTTTTTTCTCAAGTGCGTATATTCCTGTTTATAAAATCAACCTCCTTTTAATCCCTTGACATATCATTTTAAAACTCTAAACTGTGCGGAATTATTAATTTCTTGATATAGAAATGATCTTTGATTGCTCTGTAAACAACAACTCGCAACGGAATGTTGGCAGAGATGCCAACTGCTCTGGACACGCCAAAATAATCTAAAAAGAAACAATAAATAACTACAAACTAAATTTTACAAATATTTGATTATTTTTGCTTGCTTTTTAAAAGGTACAGCATGACAAAAGTACTATAAAGTGGTGAATTATATAAGCCTACGAATTGTTTGGAAATAGTGGTAGATAAAAATCTACTAAATTGAATTTATTAAGCCAAGATTCACGATTGATAAACTACTACTTTAAAATATATATTTGCTGTCCGGAGCAAGTTGGCATCTCTGTGTTGAAGACGCCTGAGACACGTCAATTATTGTTTTGACATAAGGAACAAATGACGTCTCCGAGACGTCTTCGTATGCCAAGGGGTTAATATCAAGTGTTTTCAAAACTGACGTGATTTTAATATGCAGGCTGTACTTGAAAAGAGAAGCAAATACAGGCTTACCTGACTTGAGGGATCCTTCCTTTTCTTCTGTTGCTTCTTCGTAGGTTAATATGTACTTGAGTAATCGACTGTTTCCGCTGTAAGGGGGAGACCACGAAATATCCACTGACCTGCTTGCAGTTCTTGTTATTTTCAGCTCTTGAGGAATATCCGGTTTTTCTACGTTAGACAGACAAAAATATAACGATGAGTTTATGGAAATAAAAATATAAAAATTGAAGATAGAAACAAGTTTAATTTATTTTTACAACAGTAAAGAGTAACAATTAAATTCGTAAAACTTGCCTGCGGGAAATATTTGAAACTTTTTCGTCAATTGGTCAAGTAAAATAAAACCCACTGTTTGAGTGCGTTGAACTTTAAACAAAGCTTCTAATTTCAAATTTTATATACTTACTCGCTGTAAAGAATTCTGTAAGCTTCAAAATGGAAAGAAGCTTAATCATTTTTTAAAAAAAGTAATTAAATCTTTTTTTTTAAAAAAAAAATAAAGACCTGCTAATTTGTCAAAATTATTATCAGTGTTTTTTCATAGCTTTTTCAGATGATAATACATATTTCATCATTATATATATATATATATATATATATATATATATATATATATATATATATATATATATATATATTTCGTCAACTGAAAATAAATAAACAAGAAGCACAGTTTAAATATACTAAAATCACAAGCTATGTTTTTAAACTATGCATCCGATCTCACTTAAAAGATCTATATAAACATTAAAATGGTCAAAAAGCTTTAATATTTATAAAAATATTAAATGGAATTTTATCATATTAGCTTAAATTGAATTTTTATCCTATTAGCTTAAATGGAATTTTTATCACATTGGCTTCGAAGTTGTCAGCTAAGAAGGACAAAACAACCTAACAGGTATGAATGATACAAACTCCTATTAGTCATAAAAATAGCAAGTCACTTTCGAAAAAAACCTTCAATTTATGTTCACCAAAAGCCTTCCAAGAACAGCCTAAAAAGTGATTATAGTACCTTGAATTATTAGTTGTATATTTGTTTCATCTTTTCCATAAGAATTCGTGGCCAAACATGTAAACAGAGCAGAATCCCCTCGGTCTACTAAATCTATCAGCAATTCCGACAAGCTTCCATTCGAAAAGACTGTTTCTGTTAGACGATACCTTCAACAAAAATGTAATATAATCAAAGAGAACCAAAGATAACATCAAAGATTATAATTTTTATTTACAGTATACACGGTGGTAATAATTAAAGTTCATAATTGTCATGAATGCAAAACTACTATACCAAATGTCATCGAACTTGACGATAGTTTGAAATAGATCATGGAAATTTATTTTCCGCTAAAAATGTCCAAAAACTCGCCTCTAGGGGGGAAAATGGGCTCTATGCAATATTGTTAAATGCAATATGCAGGCGATACCTCACTAATTTCTTTACTAACTAGATTGCGGGTGGTTTCGAACAATCAGAAGAATCAAAGGGAATTCCAGCAACTTTAATCATTTAACCCCTTAACAATAACTTAATTTTCAAGAAAATGGTCATAAAAGTGCCTGTTTTTTTATGCACATCACAAATACAAGTATTTGATTAGTGTTAAACTAGTTTAAAATGAACTAGCTGTCTACAATTACCTTAAAAATATCCTGGTACTGCCATCTGGTGTGCAAAATGAGAAAAAAATATTTTCCATGTCAAAGAAATGAATTAGTTTTATTCTTATTGGCACGTTACTACTGAACATTCCAGCCCGGAAATATCACGGGAGCGAGAAATAGAGGGCGAAACCTCACCCCGTCATTTTCACGGGAGCGAGAAGGCTTAGCTACGACTTTTAACATTGAAGTCCATGATTGCCATTTATTGAAAATTACAAAATTATTTGAAAATTACCAAACCATTCTTAATATAAAAGGAACCGGTTTTAGGGTAAATTGTTTTGTTTGGTTTTCGAATATTTACACAATTAAGGAGACTTATAGCTCACTTCTATTAAATATAAAAATACAATTTGGCTTCTTTTCATTTGCTGTTATCGCGCCAAGGTTATTCAAGGAGGTAGACTTAAATTGTTCCCTCTTTTAGGATATTGAATCGAAGAAAACGAAACTATTTTTAGGCTGCTCCTTTAATTTTGTCACAAATCTTAAGATTTGCTTAAATTTTTATTGTTGCTGTATTGTGAAGAAAAAAAAAATCTTTTCTCAAATGTAAACTTTGGGAAAAAACAATGGGTTATTACATGGGTGTCGCCAGGTTCAGTTTTTAATAGGAACGAAAATAAATTACACTCTGATAGTTGCTCTAAATTTCCCACATAAGAAAAAAATCTTAAATGTACTGCATAAAAGCAAAAGGATTATTTTTATTTATTTCTTGCTTTTATAGTTAAGGAAGGAATTCGAATGGAAAACAATTCACGAAAATTTCCTTCATTTGTCTGAAATATTGAGAGGTGACTTTTACAGATTTCTAATTGTTGATGGGGACAAATACACAACGACAACCCCCACTAACGAAACCAATAGGTTATTAATATTGCATCATGGAATAGGATGCACTGCAGAGTTAAATTGTTATTATATCCATCTTCAATTCCTCAGACTTTTATTGTTTACCCCATTAATGACCCACTACAAAAATAGTACAGTTCTTTATTAATTTATGAAATAAAAATTGGCGAAATATTTAAACGTATATAAGATCGAAACAAAAAATATCAAATTGAAGCAGCTAAACTTTTAGTTTTTTCACTTAGGATTAATTTTTTTAAACTAAATTTAAAAGATTGATTAATAATTCTAATTACATGCCTTAATACTTTATAAACGAAACTCTGTTAATGTAGTTTTTATGGAAGAGATTTTCTTTCATTCTACCAAGCCACATATTTTAGGTGATGATAAATGATACACGTAACGATGAACATGAAATACTGTAAAACGTATTTCGTATTAACTCGAAAATTCAGGGGTGATAAAAAGTGATGCAAGTCCCATAGCTATACTCATTTTTTTTAAACACGCATTTTTTCTTATTTTGTTGCTTTGATCAGTTTTTAAACACGCATTTTCGAGCTATGTTCTTAATAAAAAGTTCTCCGACAAACTGCAAAAATTTCTAAGTACCGTATAACGAAATTTTCCGTATAACGAATTTTTAAACTGGAATTACCTGATTCCGTCATACAGTGGCACCTTTGCATTAGTAATTATTTAAAATAATAAATTATTTGAAAGAACTGGAAAGAATGAGATTCTCGGGGACTTTAGAAGAGAATTCTAAGTTGGTGCTACAAAAAATTATATCACTAGTATAAATAAAGGGTTCCAATTACCTGGTAATTGACTTTGTGTTTAAAGTCTGCTTATCTTTAGTCCAAGCAATGTTAAGTGGTCTTTCTCCATAAGCTTGACAAGACAATTTGGCCTCTTGTCCTTTTTTTACTATTTCAGCATGAAATTTATTAGTGAAGTGTGCAGCAACTAAAATTTAAAAATGTGCATTATAATTTAACTTATGAATTGTCACCTCTATTATCACTTATTTATTGATTTGCTTACTTCTATTATCACATATTTTTATTATCACCTATTATTTTTATTATCACCTATTATTTTTTAACATCCCCTACTTTTAATATCACCTATTTATGGATTTCTATGGATATTACAAACGAAGATCATGCATTTCTTATAGCTACTATTTGAATTATTTCAAGCGGTTAATTGAGTTAGTAGCTTTATTCACTTATTTATCGATTTACTTACTTACTATCCCCTATTTTCAGTATCACCTATTATTTTTATAATCATCTATTATTTTTATTACACCCTACTTTTATTATCACCTATTTATCGATTTTTATGCATATTACAAACGAAGAGCATGCATTTTTTATAGCTACTATTTGAATTATTTCAAGCAAATAATTGAGCCAGTAGCTTTATTCACTTATTTATAGATTTACTTACTTTTATTATCCCCTATTTTCATTATCACCTATTATTTTTATTATCACCTATTATTTTTATTATCACCTACTTTTATTATCATCTATTTAGCGATTTCTAAGCATATTACAAACGAAGAGCATGCATTTTTTATAGCAACTATTTGAATTATTTCAAGCAAATAATTGAGCAAGTAGCTTTTTTTACGATGCATGGAAATTTTCTATTATACTAATTAGGGACGTTTTATTTCAATTATATTTAATAACAGTCTTACAATTACTTATCCATTAAACGATATGTTATGATTTTTATCAGTTGCATTAACAATGCCTAAATCAGTTATAGTTATATTTTTTCTATAAAAAACTGAGTCTATTCAGCTGAGTTAGTAACCAAATATATTAAATTGAAGTATTTTATGGAATTATTAAAATTGAATTCATTGAAGTACATTAAAATTGAAGTGTTGAATAACTTTTTTTCAAATAATATAATATTTATTGCTATATTAATAAATAAATGGTACTGTGGTGGCCTGCCTACTACAACTCAACTCTGCCAGTCCGGTATCCATTAGCTACGAGAAACACAAAAACTAATGTATTCTTTTGTCTTTTTTATTATTCTTTTAATTTCGTATATATACTTATATAAACGATCTGCTTTTCTCATCATCGTTGCTTGTTTAACTACACTTAATTTAATATTATTCAAAACTGTTTATTATATAAATTTTATTAAAAGCCGCGTGTATAATTAATTCTTTAAAAAATCATACCTCCTCAGTACTTTAAGGAACAGTTTTGTGCATGCTTTACTTTTGTGCTTTGACAAATTATATAATACATCTTTTAAAAATAATATAAAATTTACAGCAAGCAAAAATAAATAAATTAATGGTACTTAAGGCACAGTTTTGTGCATGCTGATGGAATACCGTGGAAACATTATTTCTTACAATAAACTTATTTGATGTACAAAATTAGGAACTCATTTATACGAAATTTGGTACTTTTCCGTTTGACGGGTGCAAATGTCGCCAATTATGAACCAACCGTCAGCCAAGTCACCAAGGGAAGCGAATGACAAAACAATCAACGGAATTAAAGTTATAGAATAGAGAACGTGGTCCCAAACGTGGTTCCCTTATTTTCGTAAGAAATTTGGCGGAATTCTACATTATTTGGCGATTTTTCCCTTGCACCAAGCTAGCAAAAAAGTACCGGGAATTTTTATGGTAACAGATATACATTAATTGCATAAATAAATTGCAAACATAGATACATTAAATACATAAGTTTACACTTTGGGAAGGAGATAGGTGAACGTAAATATACGAAACAAAATTAAGGTGTTTGGTGAGAAAAGCGAGTTGATTTCATAGCTAAATAGTTTACTATATAAAATGCTTTACTCAAAGTATACCTATGTAATAATGTAAATGCATGCATAAAATAGCAAAAGAGTTACCATGAACGGTAAGGCTGATAACCTTGCTTAGACCTGATCCGATTCCATTTGATGCCTGGCATAGGTAGTAACCAGCATCATGTTCCCCAACATCCAATATCGTAAGTGTACCATTTTCAAACACGTGCAGATGAGAACTACTGCTGATTGGCTTATAGCTTTCGGGAACACTCCCTAGTGAAAGAAGCGATTTGTGAATGTTCAAGTAAAACTTTTAAAACTTATTTTTTTAAAACTTAAAAGATAAATATTTGATAAAAATGTAAACATAAATCAATCTTGTCTTATGTGCCTTTTGCAAAAATATGTGTTGAATTGTGAAGTATGCACTTCTACATCATTTTAAAGAATGTAGTATATATGTAGTAATAGTCCAAGTATATGCGTAAAGAATTTTACAAGGGAAAATGCAAAAATTTGAGTAAAATCGGTCGAATAGTTTCTGAGAAATCAAATTTCTAAAAAGGCGTATTTTTTGTACTTTTGCATGTAAAATTATGTTCTTTAAAATGATAAATAACATTGTATACCTTACGATTCAAAAGTTTTCAGACTAATTTTAAATAAACTTAAAATATCATATTTAAGAACATCCCCTCGAACCATTAAGATTGAGTCCAAGAACGTGAAGATCCAATCATCACTTTAAAAGTTATTAAGGTTGATGTTGAGCACTGTGCATTTTTAAATAAAGAAAATGTACTGCAACTTGTTCTCTTTTGCTTTTAACTAACATTAATAAAAACAAAAAAATAAATATTATTTTCTGTATTGCTCTAAAAAATATAATGCACCAAGTATTCATGTATGCATTTAAAACCTTACTTTTAACGTGACAATTGACGATTAAAGTTAAAATTTTAATACATGAATTATTTATCAGTTAAATCTTTCAATAAATATTATTTTTATTGAAATTATGTTTTTGAAATGAAATGTAAATAATGAGAGTGCAAACTTTTTCGAATTATTTTTTTCCAGTTAACTCACATAAAATAATTAAATGTCGTTATCTAATCACACAACAATGTCAATTTTCAATTTCTGTATTTAATTTACCATTAGGTCTTTCAGCTTACATGAAGTTCAATTATCTCATCAAATTGAAATATATGGAAATAAAGTAATATGTAGAATATTATATAGAATGTAATTGAATTGAAAAATTTTAATGGTTATATTTAATTTATGGTTTTAAAAGGATTTAACCTATAAAAAAATTCATATCACTTTTTAAATGATTATATATAAATTTCATGAAGCTAATTTAGCAAAAAATTCACTTTGCATTTAGACAAGTAAAATTTTTTAATATAGTACTTAGAATGCTACTATTAATGTATTGAAATAAAATTTAAATGTAAAAATATTTATTTTCTAGGAAAATCCTCTTTCGTTTGTGAAATTCGAAATTTAATAATTCTAAATATTAGAAATTTTTGAATGTAATAGCTGAATATTTATAAAAATTGTGTTTCAGAAACTTGCTTTCAAGTAAAACTACAAAAAAATTGCCTCATATACCACCAACGCTTGATGCACAGAGAAAAATATTCTGTTAAATTTACCGTTCTGTATGGTAGAGACATTTCTGTTAAAAAATGTTTCTGGTATTAACCATTCATGTGTTAATTTGTTTCGGTCGAATGTAACGGTATACTGTTAATTTTATACAAGTATAATCGTGTGAGCTGATGAAAAGATTATATATTTACTTTCCGGATTTTTATTTTTATTTTATTATTTTTTTGGATATTTTTTTATCATCCGGTTTCTTGTTATTATTATTATTGTTATTATTTTTATTTTTCCTTCTTTTTTCATTGTTCTGTAATTTTTTCCATGCTTTTTGAACTTATATATACATATATATATACTTTTTTAATATCCTAATAAATAAAAATCAAAGTTATTCGTTTTTTCTAACATTATTTTTTTTAAACTTTATATTTGTTTATCACCATGTTCATCCCCTTAATGAGAAAATTATCTCAGGAGAAAAAAAACAAACTACCTGCTGCTTTTCTCCAGGTGAGTCGGGGTGGGGGAAAACCATCAGCTTCGCAATCGATCATAATGCTCCGTCCCTTAATTACGTCAACATCATTAGGTTCCGTTTTCCAACGGGGAGGAACTGGAACGAAAGGAAAAATTATCAGTAGGAAAAATAATAAAGAGCATATTTTTGAATATAAGATATGTAACTCATGAAAATACTGAAATCTATCGTCCCGAGATTTAAATGGCGGATAATGCAGAATTCTTTCCGCAATAAATAGCTTGAAAAAGTTAAACTCATGAATGAGATAAAATACTTTTAAAAAAATAATAATTAATTTATCATAATTAACTTTCTTTTTAAATTTTTTATTTTTCTTCATTAAAAATCGAAACCACTGTTTTGACTGTTCTACTTTACATTTTGTTCTGGTGCGCAAAAAAAATTTTTTTTTCTATGGCCGGCGCTGATTTTCACCTCGGAAGATGCCGGATTTGTTGCGCATTTAACGTTACCCGGTGAACACCTGTGAACCTGAGTCACGAAGGCGAGCAACATTACCCACGCCACACTGCCACAGATACCCGTTTATAAGGTGGGACATTCACGCAATAGAAAACAACATCCATGCCCTGATTGAGATTCGGACCCATAACCATTGGCTTCACAGTCAGGCACGTTGACCGCTCGGCCAATACTCCAACACAAAAAAATATAAATAAAATAGACTTAGAGACTTAAAATTAATGATGTTCGCAGAAAAACTAAACTGGAAGTACGAAAAATAAAAAATGTTTAAGATTCAATAATTAGTACTGAATTGGAGTATTATAAACTGTTAAACTTGTAGTAAGAAATATCCTGTGAGCAATTTTAACGGACTGCAGAAATGTAAGTACAGAGTTAAAGCTAACTGTTAAACTAAACTGTCAAAGTTAAACTTTTATTTTAAACAAATTATCGTTTATTATTCAGTAATTCTTAAAAAAAAATTCTTTTTTTTAAGAAATTGCAGCTGCATCAAGCATGTTTGTCATTGCTAAGAAATAAGATATTTAAAAATAAGATTATAGAACTTTTCTCATACGCAATAACTTAAAATATTAATTTCAAAAAAAATAAAATTCAAATAAATAAACTTCAAATGTAGGTAATATTTCAAAATAATGATTAAATTTTTATTTTAAATACTCAAATAATTTTTTTCATCCAGTTTACTGATAAAAAGTCCTGAAATTTCAATTTTTATAACATGCGTGATTTAAGTTATAACATCAAAAAAATTAGATGATGATGGCTATCAGTGAGTTTTGGAAGAATATAGCATTCTTAAATCGAATATCCCCATACTTCAAATTTGGGGCTATTAATTCTACTCCATCAGATTCTATATAGATAAATAAACTATTTATAGTTTTCAATTATTTTTAAGAATCTTTTTCCACACCAATTGACAAAAAAGTTTTCATGTTAAAATGAATGGTAAATGTTATTCAAATATCAATTATTTTTATCAATCAATTATTTTTATAAATATCAATTTAAATATCAATTCTACTCCATCAGATTCTATATAGATAAATAAACTATTTATAGTTTTCAATTATTTTTAAGAATCTTTTTCCACACCAATTGACAAAAAAGTTTTCATGTTAAAATGAATGGTAAATGTTATTCAAATATCAATTATTTTTATGTTGCAACATGCATACCATGAATTACCATTGCTGCGCTGTGGCGTTCAGATCCAGCCTCGTTGCTGGCGACGCAGGTGTAGTTGCCTCTGTGCTCTGGCTTGATCGATTCGAACAGAAGTGTTGATGAGTAATCTGCCAAGTTATGGATTCTGATGTCACCATCCTTTTCGAGAATGTCCTCGTCCCTCAGCCATTTCAAGGTGATGGGAGGATCACCCTTGATGACTGTGCAACTGATGCTCAGTCTCTGACCCATTTGTACGGACGATGGGAGATTGAAGGGTTCAATAACTGGACGAACTGCAATGACATCAAAATAATTTGGTTTCTATTGTTAAGGTTAGTAAGAGGCCAAATTATTAGACGCACTATAAGATTTTATGTAAAATTTTAATTATCAGGTGATACTATACAGTTTTATTGTTTTTGCGTCAATGAAACCAGTTTGCACTTGTTTACGTTGGTGTATCAATCGGTTAAATTAGACGATATATAATGTAAATTTGACGATTGGATAAATTAAACGATATACTATATAAATATATAATATTTATTATATCAGGTATTATATTAGTATATTATAATAATTAGACCAAATTATTAGACGCACTATAAGATTCTATGTAAAATCTTAATTATCAGGTGATACTATACAGCTTTATTGTTTTTACGTGACTGAAACCCGGTTAAAACTTGTTAACGTTCGTGTATCAATTGGTGAAATTAGACGATATGTAATATAAATTCGACAATTGGATAAATTAGACTACATATTATATAAATAATGAATATTTATTATATCAGGTATTATATTAGTATATTATAATAATTAGACCAAATTATTAGACGCACTGTAAGATTCTATGTAAAATCTTAATTATCAGGTGATACTATACAGCTTTATTGTTTTTACGTGACTGAAACCCGGTTAGTACTTGCTTACGTTCGTGTATCAATTGGTGAAATTAGACGATATGTAATATAAATTCGACAATTGGATAAATTAGACGATACATTATACAAATATAGACTATTTATTATATCAGGTATTATATTAGTATATTATAACAATTAGACCAAATTATTAGACGCACTGTAAGATTCTATGTAAAATCTTAATTATCAGGTGATACTATACAGCTTTATTGTTTTTACGTGACTGAAACCCGGTTAAAACTTGTTAACGTTCGTGTATCAATCGGTGAAATTAGACGATATGTAATATAAATTCGACAATTGGATAAATTAGACTACATATTATATAAATAATGTATATTTATTATATCAGGTATTATATTAGTATATTATAATAATTAGACCAAATTATTAGACGCACTGTAAGATTCTATGTAAAATCTTAATTATCAGGTGATACTATACGGTTTTATTGTTTTAAAGTGACTGAAACCCGGTTAGTACTTGCTTACGTTCGTGTATCAATTGGTTAAATTAGACAATATACAATATAAATTCAACGATTGGATAAATTAGACGATACATTATACAAATATAGACTATTTATTATATCAGGTATTATATTAGTATATTATAACAATTAGACCAAATTATTAGACGCACTGTAAGATTCTATGTAAAATCTTAATTATCAGGTGATACTATACAGCTTTATTGTTTTTACGTGACTGAAACCCGGTTAAAACTTGTTAACGTTCGTGTATCAATTGGTGAAATTAGACGATATGTAATATAAATTCGACAATTGGATAAATTAGACTACATATTATATAAATAATGAATATTTATTATATCAGGTATTATATTAGTATATTATAATAATTAGACCAAATTATTAGACGCACTGTAAGATTCTATGTAAAATCTTAATTATCAGGTGATACTATACAGCTTTATTGTTTTTACGTGACTGAAACCCGGTTAGTACTTGCTTACGTTCGTGTATCAATTGGTGAAATTAGACGATATGTAATATAAATTCGACAATTGGATAAATTAGACGATACATTATACAAATATAGACTATTTATTATATCAGGTATTATATTAGTATATTATAACAATTAGACCAAATTATTAGACGCACTGTAAGATTCTATGTAAAATCTTAATTATCAGGTGATACTATACAGCTTTATTGTTTTTACGTGACTGAAACCCGGTTAAAACTTGTTAACGTTCGTGTATCAATCGGTGAAATTAGACGATATGTAATATAAATTCGACAATTGGATAAATTAGACTACATATTATATAAATAATGTATATTTATTATATCAGGTATTATATTAGTATATTATAATAATTAGACCAAATTATTAGACGCACTGTAAGATTCTATGTAAAATCTTAATTATCAGGTGATACTATACGGTTTTATTGTTTTAAAGTGACTGAAACCCGGTTAGTACTTGCTTACGTTCGTGTATCAATTGGTTAAATTAGACAATATACAATATAAATTCAACGATTGGATAAATTAGACGATACATTATACAAATATAGACTATTTATTATATCAGGTATTATATTAGTATATTATAACAATTAGACCAAATTATTAGACGCACTGTAAGATTCTATGTAAAATCTTAATTATCAGGTGATACTATACAGCTTTATTGTTTTTACGTGACTGAAACCCGGTTAAAACTTGTTAACGTTCGTGTATCAATTGGTGAAATTAGACGATATGTAATATAAATTCGACAATTGGATAAATTAGACTACATATTATATAAATAATGAATATTTATTATATCAGGTATTATATTAGTATATTATAATAATTAGACCAAATTATTAGACGCACTGTAAGATTCTATGTAAAATCTTAATTATCAGGTGATACTATACAGCTTTATTGTTTTTACGTGACTGAAACCCGGTTAGTACTTGCTTACGTTCGTGTATCAATTGGTGAAATTAGACGATATGTAATATAAATTCGACAATTGGATAAATTAGACGATACATTATACAAATATAGACTATTTATTATATCAGGTATTATATTAGTATATTATAACAATTAGACCAAATTATTAGACGCACTGTAAGATTCTATGTAAAATCTTAATTATCAGGTGATACTATACAGCTTTATTGTTTTTACGTGACTGAAACCCGGTTAAAACTTGTTAACGTTCGTGTATCAATCGGTGAAATTAGACGATATGTAATATAAATTCGACAATTGGATAAATTAGACTACATATTATATAAATAATGTATATTTATTATATCAGGTATTATATTAGTATATTATAATAATTAGACCAAATTATTAGACGCACTGTAAGATTCTATGTAAAATCTTAATTATCAGGTGATACTATACGGTTTTATTGTTTTAAAGTGACTGAAACCCGGTTAGTACTTGCTTACGTTCGTGTATCAATTGGTTAAATTAGACAATATACAATATAAATTCAACGATTGGATAAATTAGACGATACATTATACAAATATAGACTATTTATTATATCAGATATTATATTAGTATATTATAATAACTAGACCAAATAATTAGACTTACTGTAGTGTTTTAATAATTGCGAGTCTTGCATGAGTTTATTGGCAGTACTTTTATATTTAAACATGTATGTAATGGGCTTTTATTCAGGAGATTTTTTAAAGACTTTCTATTTGTATTTATTTTTAACGTATTACATGACCAATTGATACACGAGCGCAAGCAAGTGCAAACCGGTTTCAGCGGCGTAAAATAATAAAGCTGTATAGAATAACCTGATAATTAAGATTTTGCATAGATAATTATAGTGCGTCTAATAATTTGGCCTGTACAATAAATTCATGCTGCAAAGTGTATTTTAAAGAACACTAAATACATAGCAGGTGCAAATTGACCTTGGTGATTTCTTTTCTTTTTTTTTCTTTCAGTAACTAATGAAATTTAATTTACCTCTGACAGTAATATAAACGCTTCCCTTAGCGCTTTCGCCTTCTTTGTTTCTGAGGGTGCACGTGTACCGACCTTCGTCGACCATTCTTTCGACTTGTCGAACAAGAAGTGTCCCGTTGGGATAAACAGTCTGCCTATGGTTATCAGGTAGACGAACACCATCTATAAAAAAATATATAATGTAGTGAAAATTGTTACTTTAGTAGGGAATTAAAACTTAGCTATAGAGGGGTAAGCACTCAAAGTTAGTTGTGCAAGGATGTTAACACATACTGGTGATTGAAAATTAATTGCTATTACTGAAATTGGTGGCTGCCATTTTCACTCAAAGACTCATAAAATAAAATAAATAAAAAATGAATAAAGTAAAAAATAATTAGGAATATGGCAGTGAAGTGGGATTAATTTTAAATAGTGTCATCCCTCTTGAAGCTGATAAGCTAAGGTTTATGTTTGGAAAGAGTTATCGAGTATGTCAACCCTCATCTACGAAAAGGTACCCTAGCATATAGTCGAGTTAACATGCTTTATATCCTAGTGAATTGGAATTACATTTTTGTAGTGGTAAACACACTACAGCACTCCCCCAAATGAAGTATATTAGAATAAACTCTGTGATAGATTTCAATGAACAGATACCACTAGTTGATTTATTGCTGTTTTGTGAAAAGCTGGGAGAGCTGTATTAAGATCACCGGTATACGGTATAGTTTGTTTTAATTACCAGATGTATGTTTTTTTTTATTTAGAAATGTCTTTATAGTACGATAATTTTATAAATTTTTTTCTTCATGTATAATTGCCTCGAAGAAATATTTTAAGACATTCCTTTGACTGCGATGTAATTTGAGACACAGATAATTTTAAATACGAGGAAGGTCACTGTCGACAACAAAATATTTCATTTTAAATATTTCGACGGAGATGCGCAAAAAACGAATTTTCTCAGAGATTTAGCATTATGCATTATTGCAGTTTAAATTATTGGTACAATTTCACTCAACTATTTGGATGACCTTGGCGTAAGCACATTCGTTACTAAAAGCCGCATTCTTAAAGAGTACTTATGATTTCAGACGTTAAAAATGATAAATTTTTGCCATTGAATTTAAAAAAGTACACAATACCTCCGAAATTTCAAGGCGCAGCATAATTCTTATTCTGCATTAATTTGTCTCTTACAATTATTTGCTATTAATTTGTCTTTAAAAGGTACATTTACTTTCAAAGTACAATAACCATGTACCTCTTAATATATTCCTGCGGACTTTTGAATTATACATGTTGATTTATTTACACATTGATATTTTGTGCCGTTTTCACACTGTCTTGGCTATATACGAGTAAATGAATTACTAACAGTTTTTTGCGGGCTATGATCTTGCAATCTATCACAAATATAGCATATATACAAATATAGTATATCATAAAAAACAACTCTTTTTTACGAAAAAAAAATATCACATGTATGTTTAAATGTATAAAAAAATGAACATATGTGTTTGTCCTTTATGGACTCAGTCCTTCATGGATTTTCAGAACAAAAAAACAATTGTTGTATCAGAATTATTTTATTACCAATTTATTAGAAGATAGTTTGCAATTTATTATGTATTACGAACTTATTTATTTACAGTTCACAGTAATTCATTTCTTTACTTTATTTATCACGGCCTAATCTCAAATTAAAAACATGCAAACCTGCTAGAGACTGATGTGGTTTAGGAAAAACCAGTTCTTTTACATTAAACATACCCCATATTGATGCAACCCAAAAATTTTTTTTGTTATTTTCCCCGATTCATTAATGATCCTAAAAAGTTTACTTACCTGATTCTTCCACCAAGCTCTTTAATTGTGTCTGTCTTTCAATCTTTAATCTGACTTCGTAGTGTTTATCACTACTGATTTATTGATTTTTTTCTTATTTTTCTTCACCCCGTATATATATAAATATATACACCGAAGAACCATTGCATTATGACCACTCTCCATCTATAACAATGGGCTCACCCACGTTTTCATAGTTTCTCGCCCAGGAACAATGTTTTCATGGGGCACATTAGGACCCATAATCTTCATAGAACAATCCCTGACGTCTGTACGCTACTTGAACATAGTTGCACACCAGATTCACCCATTCATGGGAACAGTTTTTCCTGCGAGGGATGGTGTTTCAGTCAGTTCTTGGCCCCCAAATTCACCTGACCTTAATCCAATAGGGCATTTGTGGTCCTACTTGGAAAACCAAATTCGTGCTGCTATGCTACCCCCTCACAATGTGAGGGAATTGCAGGACCAGTTGGTGAGCTCTACCTATCAGCACCTTGTGGCATCAATGCCAGGGCGGGTGCTAGCAGTTTTGAGGGCTAAATGTGGTCCTACATCTTATTAGCATGGTGGTCATAATGTAATGGCTCTTCGGTATATATATATATATATATATATATATATATATATATATATATATATATATATATATATATATATATATATATATATATATATATATATATATATATATATATATATATATATATATATATATATATATATATATATATATATATATATATTGCGAGCAAATTTTTTCTCTCTATTTCCTGTTTTAAACTTCTTATATTTGTTTTTTAAATTTAAAAACACAGAAAAAAAAGATTGTTTACTTACTTTTGAAGAACAGTGCATTAGATAAAGGGAGAAAAGTCTTATTTTTATGATATTAAATTAATGGTATTTTTGATTTTAAAAAAAAGAAACATTTTGAATTTTGGAAGTATTATTACGAATAAAACCAAAATTGTTAAAGTCGGGAATAAAATTGAAAAAAAAACATGAAATTGTATTATTTTCTTAATAATTTAAAGTTATTTAATTGTATTTCTTGAAACAATATAATTTTCCTTATTAACCTTGTACAATCAACAGCGAAGAAAATAATTTTGTTAGTCTTTTTTTCTTTTTCTTTTTTCTTGTTCTTTTTTTTTCAGATGTAGAAAAATGATTTAATTTTAAAGATACTATGATTTTCTTTATTTTTTAAAACCATCTTACCAAGTGTCAAAGGTATCACAAATCTGCTTTAAATTTAAAAGTAACTGAGGTGCTATCAAATAAATCCTGGATGTTACATTTTTTTTTAACCATACTTGTCAAATGTTAATTAAATTCTCGTCTTTTCCCTTTTTTAAAAAATGCCTGCTCTTCTTTCAACAGAACGTTGCTTTATAATCAATTAAAATGGTATTAAATTTGATTGAAAACTTTTTTGAAAAATAGGGTATTTTTATATTGAATTATTTCTAAAACCCGTTTCAAAATTGCATTTTAGTAAGAAAAAATACGCTTTATTATATCAGTTTTTATTAAAACTAATAGTAAGCCTCGAGTAGAGGATTTATAATTAAATCAAATATAATAATCTGGGGATTTCGTATAAATGACAGTTTTTTTCCATTATTAATATAAAAGGTTAAACTATCGTTTAAAAATTATGTCAGAATTTCTTTTTTAATCTTCTATTATAATAGATATTTTACTGTTTTAATTTTAAACTAAATATTTAAAAGCGTCTCGTAATATGATGAAAGTAAAAGAAGAATTGTACTATCAGGATTTTTTTTTGTAGCTACATCACATGAGAAGCAGAAGCAGTAAAATCTGCCAAAAATTTATTTAACATTTGCGCGGTATTTAATGTTTTATTTTTAAAAGAAAACTTATAATTCATTAAGTTTCCATTGCTTAGTTGTTTTTTTTCTATAGAATAGTAATATTTCCTTTCTAGCATTCTATCTATTCTAAAATGGAGTTATTTATTCAAATTATTGAATTGAAACATTTTTTTGGAAGAAGTAAAAAGAAAAATATTCAATTTATAAATAAAATTGGAATAGCACACCGCCATTTCAATATATGAAATTAAATTTTTTTTCTCGTTAAAACAAATGTTATAAAATGTATTTGCAACATAAAATTGAATAAAGTAATTGAAATTGTTGAAATTTTTGTAGCCTGCGTAGTTTATCACTAGCGTTAACTAACCTAGTTTATGAATAATTATTATCCAATAGTGTTATGAGTGTTTTTTATATTAAGAAGATTTTCTCAGTAATACGTTAATGCGATTTTTATATAAGCTATGTGATATTTTTATACATATTTAATAGTTCAATTCGCGTTTTTTCTAACAAATAATTATTTCTTATCTAAATAGCTTTGTTATGTTGTTCTGAGCCGTAAGCTGGCGTTAAATATTTTTTAAGGAATGACATTTTTATATTTTTTTCTTTACCTTTAAGAAAAAGTTAATAGATAATAAAACCGAAGTTTTTTTTAAAAAATATTGAATGTGTCATAACGTGCAATTTTTTAATGCATTTAATGTTTCATTTTTCAAATGTAACTCTGAAGCAATGTAATATTATTTCTTTTACCACATACTTTAAACGCAAAAAAAAAAAAGAAAATGCATGATTGTAATAAAACACACTTCAGTTTTCAATTGTTTTTAAACAACTGACCTCGCTATTTATTAATTATTCGAAGTTAAAACCAATCGAAAAATTTCCAGATTGACTATCCTAATTCAACAGGTGCTCATTAAAAAAATAAAATGATATGAACAAAAATAGTCTAATAATTGCATTTATGCAATAGTCTAATTAATGCATAATAGTCTAAAGAATGCCCTTTTTTTTATTTTGCAATCAATTTTCAGTAATGTGCAGTTGTGTATCCCCTCCCCTGCACAAAATGTAATACGTAACTTTATTGAATTTTTAAGAATGGAAATTTCAAATTTCAAATTAAATTCAATCAAAAAGGAACTACAAAAGCAGTTATACGGGAACAGCAAGCAGGGCGTGTGCAATATATTAATACTAATATATTAAAATTCAAGTTTTGTTAGTGCTTTCTGAAGATTTCACGCTATTAACATTTCCCTCTTTTATATTATTTTTAATATTACTCGGATTCATATTTTTGAGATGCGTAGCTGTAATTATTTTTTTCGTTTTCTTAAAACAAAGAAAATACTATTTTTTTAATTTTTTGAACAGAATTTAAATATTTAAAATGAAGCGAAACGAATCATTCTCTCTTTCAGCCTCTGCTTCAAATATTTTATTATCTGGTCTGATAAAAAAATCTGCTTTCGTCGTAATTTCACCTAATATATGTAATTTTACGCATTTTATTTTTGCTGACTTTTGTAACAGTTAAATTAATTTAGAATAAATATTTCCTTTTCTTAATTTTATCTTTATATGTGCAGTTTCATAAACATTTTTATTGAAATCGCAAAAAAGCAACGTTTAAATAAACAGTCCATATCTGCATGGCTTTTATAACAGTTAGATTAATTAGTTAATTTCTAAATTTTATCTTTATGTACGGTTTTATAAACATTTTTTTATTAAAATCGTAAAAAAACAAAGTTCAAATAAACAGTCTATATCTGCATGGCTTTTATAACAGTTAGATTAATTAGTTAATTTCTAAATTTTATCTTTATGTGTGGTTTTATAATTTTTTTTATTAAAATCTTAAAAAAGTAACTTTTAAATAAACGGTCTATATCTGCACGACTTTTGTAACAGTTAGATTAATTTGAAATAAATATTTCCTTTGTTAAATTTTATCTCTATATGTACGATTTTATAATTTTTTTTTTATTAAAATCGTAAAAAGTAGCTTTGAAATAAACGGTCTACATCTACATTTTGTTGATAAGAAAGAAAAAAAAACTTTGAAATTTATTTGGATGCATTGATCTTTAACAATCTCTATTCAAAATTTTGATACAGTAATAAATTTCTGAAAATTCGATAAACATGTTTCAATATCAAATATTCTTTCCCTTCTGCAATTCCAAGCTACAATTTTATTGTTAGTCATAAAGAAGTTATAAAACTAAAATGGAGAAAGGTAAATTATTATTCTACAACTCATAAATTGCATTCCACAAATCTCATGCTTCTTATTGACTTGAAAGCGAACATTGACGAGAATGCTGATTTATGTTTTTTTTTTTCCCTTTTATAATCGGATTTCTTTGGTCCGTTTTGGTAAAAATTCCAGTTCTTTCACAAACTATCAAAATAAAGTTAGCTCTTTTGACATTAGGTTGGTTCCCGGTAGTTTGTTCTTTTTAATTTTACATTTTGAATCTCATTATATGTTTTTGGAAACGTATAATGCAATGTTTTGGTTTAAATCATTGTAAAAATTATGTTTTGTTATTTTATTCGATTTAAATTTATATTAATTTTCAGATCATTAAAATGGAGTGGAAAGAAATTAGCATTTTCAGCACTTTCTAATTTGCGCTATTAACCAAGGCTCTAAAACTGCAAAAGCTGCTCGTGACATTTGTGCTAGGTGTAGAGAGGTTGCCATAGATGAAAGATCCGAACATGATTATAACGCAAAGTATAAAAAAGGAAGTTTTGACACTCAACAACGCGCATCGTTCCGGTTAACCACATGGGTGTGCGTTCAGGGTCGCGTAACTTGCTTAACTTTTGTCGTGTGCACCAGAAATTTAGTGATTGTAGTGTATCTACCACTACAAAAATACTATTCCAATTCCCTAGTATATAAGACCTGTTAACTCGATTCAACGTAGGGGTACATCTTCATAGATGAAGGTTGACATGGTTGATAACTACTACTCCCCACATTGGTGACCGTCAGACGTGATGTGAGCACGCCTACCTTGGCAGAAACGCCGACTACGATGCACGCCAACTACGACTAATGTTCAACTCTGTCGCCTTGTAATTTTGAACCCAATCCAGAAGACAAGGGAACTCCTGGATCAAGTATTGGGAGAAATTTACCTTCATGGAGGACTTTTTGATGAAACTAATCCGCATTTGCGTTACATGGAGAGGAAAACCACGCGAACCTGCCACGGTTAGCCAGGCGGCAAGGGGGCTCTAACCAGGGGTCTGTCCAGACATTTTGTGAAAGGTCCGTTTTTCGTGAAATTGTGAAAAAATTATTCACATTCTTTCAACCAGGGTCCGTTTTAATGAATTTATGCAAATAGGGTCCGGTTATAGCAAAAAACTTTTTCAAGAAGTTTTTAAATTGTAAATAGATGCAAGACTATGCTCGGCACTGTAAAATTATAGCAAAAAAAATTAAATTTTCAAAAATAAACAGCAATTGCTGCTTCTAAGTTGGAGATGCAACATACAAATATTTGGTATTTAGTCTATACTGAAGGCAGAATATTCATTTCGGACGAATAAGGGAAGAATCGTCTGCCGAAGACAAAACTTAATTCGTTTACATCCATCTTTCTTGTTTTCGGCCCTGGGGAGGGCTTATTCGATTAACAAAATAATAATGAAGATCAACAAATTTGTGAAGGGTCCGATTAAAAGAAAAATCATTTTGTGAAGGGTCCGTTAACGGACCCAAATTTCTTCTAAGCAGACCCCTGGCTCTAACGCATGATCCATCTACCACTGAGGATATTTCACGTCATCACTGTGGTCGGTGCATCTAAAAGCCATCGCTGGGATTTGAACCCGAATTGAAAAAATTTAAAATACTAAAATACAACTTTATAATTCAAAAATATATATTTTATGTATATATTTTGTTATATTTTACTGCTTACCTCTTTCCCAAGAAATTCTATGTATAGGATATCCTCCCGCTGGACACCTGATCTTCATCATCTCTCCAGCTACGATAGTCTGATTCTTCATGGTTCTCACGAATGGTGGTCCGGGCACCCTGACCCAGCTGCTGTGCTCTACCTCCCCCGCATCATTTTTAGCTGCACATGTGAACTCACCAGAATGTTCAACTCCCGCTCTTGAAATGTTTACATAACTGATAACAGTGTTTTCTAGAGTAACGTAATCACCGGATCTAAAACTCTGATCTTCAGGTACCTGCGAAAAAAAAAATTAAAATTAAACTTTGATTTCCATGGCTGAAGATCGCGAAATGACATGAGCTGTTCAGCCATGGAGGAATAATTTAACAATAACTTGTTAGTAGAAATCTTTTGTTATTTGTGATGCGCGAACTGTCTTCGGGCAGGTGAAGAATTAACATTTCTATTTTGTGATGCCCGAACAGTATTTGTTTCTACTTTAGGATATTTAATTCACTATTTTCCTAATAGATGGCATTAGTGTTTCAAGTTTTTCACCTGTTACGCTTCAGTCGAGGGCAAAGAGTGCGTTATGGGCTTGTGTGCAGTATCGTGTTTTGGGATACACCATACTGTAAAAGATTTGTAAAATTTACGTATTGAAAATCATATTGTTCTGTTTTTATATTAAATTACACTAGTTATATTATATTTAGCTTCAAAACTTTGTTTAATTTGATCTAATTGAATAAGATGTGTGTGAAATCCATTACTTTTTAATGCGTGTGTAAAAGTTATAAATACAGTAGTTATTGCATTTACAATTTTATTTTTGTAATAAAAAGCCATTTTCTAACTTTTATAATAACGTAAAGGACAAAATTAAACAGTCAAAAATTGTTTCCAATTTCGGTCCATTTTTTTGAAATATATGTCACTGTTAAGGGGTTAAACTCATATAAAGTATTGCTATAGTTAGGATTACAGTTCATTCCAGTCTATTGCAATATTTTATCTACAAATCCGATCAGGGTCGAACTCAAAATTTAGCAAAAAAGTAAATTTTAGTAAAGATGAAATGAAATAGAGAAAACAAATGCTTTAGGCTTAAATCATTTTAAGAATTAGGAGTTTATTTAATACCTGCGCTCCATCCAAAGACCACGTGATTTGGGGTAGAGGATTGCCTGAAGCCGAACATTTCAAAGACACCGAAGACCCAGGATTCACTGTCATGTTTTCGAATGTGTGTAAAAATTCTGGAGGGTTGTCTGTAAGTAAATATAAATAAGTTAGCTGAAAGTAAAATAAATTCAGAATCTTTATTTAAAATTTAATAAAAATATTAATAAAATATAAAATAATAACTTCACAAGTTCAGTCTAGCTACTGCTGCTGGGAATCATCTATGTACAAGAATAAGATTCATAGAAAGGAGTATAAAATTACCACAACATTTAAAAAAGTAGAAAAGTAATAATAAAGGTAAGATTAATTTATTTTAGTTTGGTCGTCGCATAAAGTCTTTAATGCACAACTATCAGGTTTCATATATACGTTTAAATTGCTTATATATATAGTAGCATTCAAAATAAGAGTAAATAAAATTGTTTATATATTGTAGAATTCAAAATAGCAGTTAGGTAGTACATTAAGTAGATGCTAAATGTACTACCTTTGTTAAAATGTATGCAGAAAAGCGTGAAAGTAGGAATTTTAATCTCAAGTTTAATGAATATCGGTAGGCAATTATGAAGATGAACGGCTGTAAAGCATTAAAATTTAAAGATAAGCTTGATATAATTCAGCTGGTAAGCTGAATTATAGAACAGAATATTTAATTTTCTGTGATATATATGGTTTGCAATATGCACGCTATACGATACATACGATTTATGACGCATACTATAAATACGGTCAATACAATATACCGTTTTCTGCAATTCACCACTAGTTGAAGATATAAACATTTGTGCTCTATAGGAATCCCTCTAAACGGGATCAATATGTGATTCGTAATTGAGTAAATTTAGCTGATGTTTCTGAAAATTTACATTTGAAACGATAATTGTTACCTTATGTTACCTTATGTTAGTTTTTACTGTGCTTTTATGTATAAAATTATAATATCCCTGGAATTTATTAAGCTTAAAATTTATTCACCTAATAAAGAAATGTTTATTAATAAAATTAATCCAATAAGAATAAATTTAATATTCAATATAAAAAATATTTAATATGAAAATCTTTCAAATAAAAATATTTAATATGAAATACTTAATATAAAAATATTTCATATAAGAAACATTAAGTTCTGAACAAATACATATCTATCAAAAGTTTTGAAATGATTTATAATAAACATTTACAATATAAATAAGTTTAGAAATAGTTTAGAAATTAAATAATTTTTTAAAACGAAAACTGGAATCGATTAATGTATTACTTTTTTCAAACCCCTTGATTTATATGACGATGACGCGAATATAATTTAAAACCATCAACTAGGAAAAATTAAGTTCTATGATATTTTTCTAATTTCCAAGACATTATTCCTTCCTTGCTTAAAGTAAATATTAGCACTCATTTATGACCCAAACTAACAACATAAATTTCTGAAAATCTTCTACAGAGAGTTGAATTTTAAATAGAGAAAAATCATTGAAATGTACCATTTTCACAGTGGGATTTCTGCTTTCTGTAAGATATATTAAATAAATAAAGAATTTTTTTCTTCTCAAAATAACGTTTGTTTTGACGCACTATTTCTTGTAACAATGAGAAATTACAGCGATCCCGAAAATCTCATTAAAAATGATGCTTCCAGCAGCGTTCGTAAATCTTCATATACATTTCTCCGCACGCTTAATTACAATATTAAAAGCTTTTTTTTAAACCATAAATTTTTAAGAAGAGCATTCTGAACAAGAGATTATAGTTTATTGCATACATTTTGCTTTGTAATAGTTAAATCGTAACCACTCTATTTTTAATTTAAATCGTAAGTTATAGTTAGAAGTCGCATCTATGATGAAATAAATAAATTCAAAATAATAACTTCATTATTTTTGTTGAAGCATTTAGTTGCATCCAAGCTTATTTATTTGAGAAAATATCAGCACATTGTACGGCTGTGTTCACATTTATGCTTAATTCCAAGTTAAAAATATACTAATCATAGGCATTGAAACGCTTCCAAATTTCGTTAAAAATACCAAGTAACTAATTTCTGAGTATTTGAACAAAAATTATTAGACTCATCAGTCTGTCGAAAAGAAATATACTAAATGTATTCATGCACGCACAGGAAGGTACTTGTAAATTGACTAGAGAAGAATATGGTACGCAGAATTTTCTTTAACAATGTTTCTGTGTGTTTCCATATATTCTGCTTAATGACTTACTTTCATTTGGAGTTGTCACGGAGAATCTCGACGGATGGAAAATATAATTTACTCCAACAGAAATGACAATTTCATATTTAATATAAATTAAACTCCTTCTGTGGCTTTGAAAAACAATGAAGGTAGGACTTTTTCAGGGGGAAAATGTATTTCGCTATGTCAATAATAATTAAAGGAAACCCGAATCATTATTTGATTTTGAAATATTATTTAAACGAATGAAAACTTCTGTCGAAATAGACTGTTTCGAAGCAAAGAAATGGTGCCTTATTAGAAATTCATTGGTGTAGGAAATTAAGTGAATTTGCAGACTTGGTCAATTATTTCTAGAACTTCTGGGCCGATTTTAAGAAAATTTGATATGTTCCTTGACAAATTATTAGACGCACTGTAAGATCTTTTGTAAAATCTTAATTTTCAGGTGATATTATACAACCTTATTGTTTTTATGCGGTTGAAACCGGTTTACACTTGTTTATGTTCGTGTATCAGTTGGTTAATATTGTAATGCAATACGTTAAAAATAAATATAACTAGGAAGTGTATAAGAAATCTCTTGAATTAAAAACCATTACATGTTTGTTTGAATATAAAAGTATTGCCTATAAACTAGTGCAAAACTCGCAATTAAAACACTACAGTGCGTCTAATAATTTGGTTCAATTATTATAATATACTAATATAATACCTGATATAATTATTATTCTATATTTATGTAATATATCGTCTAATTTATCCAATCGTCGAATTTATATTATATATTGTCTAATTTAACCATTTGATACACGAACTTAAACAGGTGCAAACCGGTTTCAGTCGTGCAAAAACAATAAAGCTGTGTAGTATCACCTGATAATTAAGATTTTACATAGAATTTTACAGTGCCTTTAATAATGTGTCCAAGGACAGTACATTGATACAATACAAAACAAATAATAATTCAACAATTGTAATACACATGCATGATCGTGCGTAACTCTAGTTGGAGTCGAAAAGTATGAAACAGCTGTTGCAGAAAAAGCAACAAAAAATGGGTTAATAGGTGGTATGGTCTCTTTTTACAGATATACAGATATTGCAGCGTGATTTCATACTTGAAATAAGGCAGTTTATCATTTCCTGAGGCAATTGCCCTGAATTGTCCTGTGGCAATTTGGCATGTGTATTACAATTGTTGAATGGTTATTTGTTTTGCATTGTATCAATGTATTGTACATATTAAATTTCATTAAAATCGGTCCAGTAGTTCTAGAGATAATCGACCAAGTCTGCAAATTCTCTTAATTTCTTACACAAGTATATTTAACATTCACATAATAATGCAGTCTATTTAAAATAGTGTGAAGAGATTTTTTATTGCTTGAATTGATATAAAAAAAACCTCCAATAACATTATGACAGTTTGGGTCTTTAAGATTGTAACGCTTTGTGGCAAAGAGATTTTAAAACGGGTGCGCTTATAAGAAGCATTTTGATGAAATTTTAGCAATGTTAAAACTGCAAAAACATGGTAAAATTTACGGTGGTTTTTCTCTATGGGAGCACTAAAAAGCACGGTAGTTTTTACCAAAGCGCTTTTGTGATGTTTTGGGGAAAATTAACCAAAAAAATATTGTTTTATAAAATGTGTTAAAATTTTTTAAATGTCGTGAAATGTGATAATTTTAGCATGATACCTTAAAGGCATGCCATAAAAATCTTTCATTCAGCTAAATTTACATTTCAGTTTTTTCGTTTTTAAACTAAATGGTTGGTAATAAGATCTATTTTTTTTTTTAAAAAAATGACTTGAAGAACCGCGATGGCTCAGGGGATAGAGCGTTCGCCGTCTAATGAGGCTAACCGGGATCGAATGGCAGTCGATACCAATTCTGCATCCGGCTTGAACCGACCACAATGATGACGTGAAATATCCCCAGTGGTAGACGGATCATGGGCTAGAGTCCCCTTCCCTTGGGAGGTTCTCGTGGTCTTCCTCTCCATGTAACGCAAATGCGGGATGGCT
This sequence comes from Parasteatoda tepidariorum, assembly GCF_982258835.1. Taxonomy (NCBI): domain Eukaryota; kingdom Metazoa; phylum Arthropoda; class Arachnida; order Araneae; family Theridiidae; genus Parasteatoda; species Parasteatoda tepidariorum. Next base: position 14,389,423 of record NC_141757.1, on the reverse strand, counting down.
CCATCAAAAAGTCCACCACAAAGGCAAATTTCTCCCGATAGTCGATCCAGGAGTTCCCTTTTCTTCTGGATTGGGTTCAAAAATACAAGGCAGTGGAGTTGAACATTAGTAGTCGTAAACCCATAAAATTGGGTCTTCTGTTCAACGACGGTTATAAATTAAACATAAAATTTAAAACAAGACTTGCCAATACGCCGATGCCATATGGATGGTTGAAATACAGTAGAGTTTGATTTTATTAACCAGAATTATATGTTATATCTTTTTACCAGAAATATTTTTCCTATACTGTACGGTAATTTTTCACCCCATGTTGTTTACTTAATTTAGCATGACGTTTGACAAGAGGTTAGGGGGGAAGTATGTCCCTTCAAAATAAAAAAGTAGGAGGTATTCATAAATATTGCACAAAAAAGCTGCAAATGATTAATGAGAATCTCCTTACCTCCTATGAGAAGTTGTGCAGCCCCTTGAGCGGAATCTTTGTCGTTGTTGACGAAGCACTGATACAAACCATGATCCTCTCTCCGCACTGACGTCACCATCAGCTGGTTCCTGGCAATCACCCGCATCCTGTTACTGTCCGTAATGAATTTGGCGTTTTTTGACCATCTGACATTGGACACTGGATAGCCTCTTACGCTGCAGTTGAAAGTCACGACTTCCCCGATATCTGCTATCCTTTCGTGGGGATAAACAGACACTGACAGTTTCGCTGAAACAAAACATTTTAAGAGATATTTATGAGCAGATTGCATTGATTGTACTGCCTGCCCTTTTCCAAATTAGTACACTCACTCTATGATTCTATGTAAAATCTTAATTATCAGGTGATACTATACAGCTTTATTGTTTTCACGCGGCTGAAACCGGTTTGCACTTGTTTACGTTCTTGTATCAATGGGTTAAATAAGACGATATATATTATAAATTCGACGATTGGATAAATTAGACGATATATTATATAAATTATTGAGTATTTATTATATCAGGTATTATATTAGTATATTGTAATAATTAAACCAAATTATTAGACTCACTGTTGTGTTTGAATAATTACGTGTTTTGCACAAGTTTGTATGCAATGCTTTTATATTTAAACATACATGTAATTGGTTTTATTTGGGAGATTTTTTATATACTTCCTATTTGTGTTTATTTTTAACGTATTGTATTACAATGTTAACCAATTCATACACGAACATAAACAAGTGCAAACCGGTTTCAGACGCATCAAAACAATGCTTCATAGTACCACCTGATATGTGAGATTTTACATAGAATCTTATAATTTGTTTAATAATTTTCCCAAGGACAGTATATTTAAGATAAGAAAAATATTTTGAAGAATACATCTTGAAAAAGAAGATGAGATAGTGATTTACTTTGACATCCGTTATGAAATTTGTTTAATTTTAATAATAAGTCATATTCTTTAATTTTGTAGAAGTAGAATAACATTCTAGAGCATGTTGAAAAAGACAAAAAAAATTATATTTATATAAAAAATTTCTTCAGGACATTAGAGAATATCCCTGTAGCAAAAGACTATAAATTTTTCGTAAACAATACATATATTTCGACTTTAAATTTACTACGCATTCGTAAAATTAAGACGTCGAATTATAGCAAAAAATGGTTACCTCAAAAACGAAAAAAAATTATTTAACGAGATTTGTTTATTTTACGAATATTTTACCAATTACTTTTTACTAGGTTAGAATGATCGAGTTATTTTTACATAGTATTTACGTCAGCAATACGTCAAAACTTAAGCAAGTTTAAACGTCAAATTACGGCAAAGAATGGTTATCCAAGAAACAGAAAATTTCTCCAAATAAATTTGTTCCTTTTTGTGTATATTTTACCAAGCATTTTTTACAAGGTATAATTGAGAACATTATATTTTACGCATTATTTACGCCATACGTAGGTCAAAATTCATGTAAAATTTAAATGTATTAGAGCAAAAATACGGAAAATTTACGTATAAATATCTATACATAAAAACAGCTTATTTTACATACACTTTACTAAAAATTCTCTGCTTGATAAAAAGGCGTACATTATTTTTACAGAAGTATAATAAAATTTACGTAAAATTAAAATGTCAAATTATAGTAAATAAAGATATTTCTTTTTATGTATACTTAAACCAAAACCTTTTAACTAGGTAAATAAATGTACTGGGTAAATAAATAACACAGTTTCAAAAACTATTTTGATTTTTTGATTATTCTATTTAAGAATAATTGAAAACAAAATTGAACTGTGAGAAAAAATATGTTTTATGTCATATTAGTACGTCAAAATGAAACATTTATGTAAAACTGGGTAAACAGTTTCTGAAAAAGAGCAATTTAAATATATATATATATATATAAATATATATATATATATATATATATATATATATACATATATATATATATATATATATATATATATATATATATATATATATATATATATATATATATATATATATATATATATATATATATATATATATATATATATATATATATATATATATATATATATATATATATATATATATATATATATATATATAAGCGACCTCCTGGGTAATGTGAGCACCTGAGTAAGGTGACCATTTTCTACAAGTTTTATTTAAAGAGTCTTTATAAAAGTGACCACCTCTATATAGTGACCATTTGACTTGGTCCCGTGGGTGGTCAATTTAGACAGGTTCCACATACATATATATCAAGGCCCATTGTGGTCTGTAGCGTTGTGAAAGAAAGTAAATGTCAGAATTGAATTACGAGGACATGAATTATTTAAAATTTGTGAGTATAGATAATTTTAAAACAAATTTGACAATTTAAGTCGCTTTATAAACATTTTCAAATGCTAGAAATATTCGATATTTTATTAAATGCTTAAAATGCAGGAATATCTGATGCTTAATTTTTCTAGTAAGAAGTGAATGTGCGTGCTGTTCTCATCTCATTTTCTTATTTTCAAAACATATAGAACTGAGATTTTTGTAAATAAGCAGACATCTTCTAATAAATATTTAAAATGCTAAAAAATCTCATGCTTAATTTTTTGTTGCACAAAGTGAATGTGCGTGTTGTTTTCATCTTATTTTCTTATTTTCAAAATATATAGAATTGAGATGGTTGAAAATGAGCAGAACTCTTCTAAACAGAGCTGTCAGATTCAAACGCAATCAATATTGGAATAAAAGTATTTCTTTAAGTGCTCTGCTCTGCCTTAAATATTAAAGCCATTTTCTAATACACCCAGTATGTATGAGAATTTTTACTCCGTCATATGCGCCTTATATTATCAGGAAAAATATTTACCACCAGCCATTTATCAACTTGGTTGGAAAAAAAAATAGAAAGATTTTGAGTAATGACGCTGAGTCCTAAATTCAATGAGACGTTGTTGAAAAATGTTTCAGCTAAAATGCTTTACAAAGCGGTATCTTGAGAAAGTGAAGAGAAACAAAAGAGTGCTGGCTTGATCAAGATAAGTATTTTTCTTTGGATGCTAAATGGGAAAAAAATAACAAGAACTTCCCCTGAAAATTAAATTAGGACCAACAACCTTGGCTCGATACGACCTCTTCTTATCAAATAGTTAGAAATTCCACGAAAAGAAGCATTTTAAAAGTAAGAAAAAAAGAGTAGAAAAAAAGGAAAATGTTTTTTATTTTGATAGTTGATAAATTATTATGTTGCTCTTTCTAAAATGATTTATTGCTGTTGTGCTTTTGAAGAAAACATGCCTTTAATGTTTTAGCTGTTATTAATTGTAAATAAATGTATAAGATATCATCGTGAATATTTTTAGCTTCTATTTAGAAATAAATTTACTGAACCACCGGTTTCCACTCTTTACAGGCTAAGAAACCCAAAATGACCAAACTTCTTTTAGCGGAGCACCAGAATTCTAAATTAAGTTCACGAACACTTGTGTAAATAATCAAAGAAAGTTTTCGAATTAGTACTTTGCGGAAGTAATATCAATTATAACTATATTCAAGTTCTGAGGTGTCCGCGACATTGTCAAAGTTACCTATGTACTGAATTTCAGTTATTAAATGAAAATATATCCGACAGCCATTGACTCATACAGTCCACCATAAGAATATGCTCCTGACAATGCAGCATAGTAGACAGCAGGGATTTTAAAATTTATTTCCTTCTTTAAAATTTAATATAATATTTAATTTAAAAATAAAATTTAATTTAATTTAATATAATATAAAATTAATTCCTTCTTTTAAAATTTATTTCCTTATTAGGGATTTATTTCCTTCTCTGTTGATGATATGATAGAAAACTGATAAAAGATAGAATTACACTCAGATATAGATAAGATAGAAAACTCATCCCTCATACGGCAGAAAAATATCACAAAACTCCATTACGTGCTGAACTACTTCCTCACGGACCTCTCGAGCCATAATTTGAGTAATTGTATTATAAATATGTTATTACTCAAAAGAAAAGCAAGCTCCATATCCAACAATTTGAATGACAGTAGGCAGCACCGGTTAAGTTGAAAAATTCCTAACCGATATATATGTAAACTGTTTTCTTTAAGACAGTAATAATGCAAATTTATAGCATAGAAATTCTCGTATGTGCATGTTTATGCAATATAATTTCATGCAAAGTAAAGTTTCCAGATGAAAACATCTTTATGGTTTTAACTCATGAACCATTTAATTATTATTATATTCCGTGTACAAAAAATCATTGTAAACCATTAAGAATTGCCAAATTTGTAAACCTGAATAGCACCGTTAGTGCTATCTTAGGGGAAAAAAATAAAAATTATGAAAAAAAGGTGTACTAATAAGAGGTAGTACCAAGATGCGACAAAAACAATTTAAATACGTAAGCTTTAATTGTTAAGCTTTAGTTTTAACTTAAACTTTAATTGTTAAGCTGTATACTTTATTTTGAGCTATAATTGTTATGATCTTGGGCTATTTTCATTTATACGAGAAATAAAAATCCTATAAACATTACAATCGACTGTTAAAATGACAATCATGACAATCGACTGTTTAGAGATTTGCGTTTCATTTCTAATGTTAAACAGCTACTGCTTTTTAGTCAAAATATTTTATTGTTTTCTCTGGTGCATTGTTTGACTCCCCCAAAAAGATTGATCAAATAACTAAAATATTTATTGGCATAACTAAAATATATAATAATAATGCAAGACATGTTTCTTTGAAATAAACCTTCGAATTTAATCTTCGTTTAATATGAAAACACTAAAAACGCCATTTAGATTTAACAAAATTTGATAAAAGGTTAAAGCGAATTAAACTGAAAGTTATTAAAAATGCTTAATCCAAAATCATTCAACATTGCAAACAATTTTCCCAAAGAGTATAAATTGTATGAAAGTGTATTCAGTACTGAGCCTCTTATTTTTTTTATTGCTTTTGATAGAATTATTTTTGATAAATGGAGAGCATTCATTTTTAAGCCTTTTTTTAATCCTCAAAGATCTTAAACGATCTTAAACATCAGAGGATATTTTAATTTAAGTTTTTATTCGGCGAACCAAAATATAAATTTTCAAGTACTTTCCATTCTCTCTCTATACTGCTTGCATAGGTATATAAATATTTGTGATAAGAAGCATTTAATTATAGCGAAGGGAATATTTTAATTGACTACTATGTCAACCTTCATCTATCATAAGGTACCTCTAGATTGAATCAAGTAAACTTGTTTTATATGTTAGTGAATTGGTATTTAATATTTATAGTGGTAGTTTCGCCACAATAGCAATAATACGAATAATAAATATGGAATAATGACTAATTAAAACGTTTTGTTTATTTTGATCTTGGCATATTTTTTTTTAAATTTCCGAAGGAATATTTAAAGGACCATTTTATAACATTAGTGTAATTCATGAAATTCTTCATACTTAATAAATAACATTTTTAGTTTTCTGATGTTTAAGGGACCGGTAATAATTTACGAACAGAGAAAAAGTGTTTTTGAGCACCCTATGTCAGACATTATAGCAATAAACCTGAAGCTTGTATAGATCCCTTTGCTCATTGTGTGAAATAATTGCATAGAATTCAGTAAGCCTAGTTTAAATATTTAAGGAGATATGAACATTTTTGCTAATGTTCTTTTACTAAAACTTTAAAAATGTAAATTAAATTAAACGAAAATTTTTGAACACTTTTTAATTGATAACAAAATTATTGTTTCCAAATTTAAATTAATTCGTTAAGAAATGCGCAACATATGAGCATTTTTCTAAGTAGTCTTTGTAAATATTGGAGGTACCTGGAATTTGAATTAGAGCCTGGAGCCAGAGCCCTCCGGAGCTGGGGCTCTAAATTTTCCTTTTGCTCCAGTGCTCCACCAATATCATTTCATTTCACAGATATCCCTGAGACCTACCGCATTGTAACGACATTTCCCGTTAGCTGTAGAAAGTGTAGTATCGGCATTAAACTGCATTTAATAACGATTTAAGATCAAATATGAAAGAGAATTTCATTAGATTCAGTTCTTTTCTTCGGAATGAACAAATAACTGAAAATCGAATTAAATTTTTATTTTCCATACGAGCTGATGTTTAAGTTATCATTGTTTTTCTTAAATTTCATAACAAAAATTTCAGTTTAAAATCTGAAACTCAAAAGCGAACATAAATATTTATTAAAATTGCCGGAGCTTTAGCGACGATGGAGCATAGCTTATTATCTGTGAACAGAGCGGGAGCATCGAAAAACTTTTGGCTCTGGGCTCCTGGTTCCTCTTTACCTCGTTAATCACCCTTACACTATTGGTCACAGAATAAAAGAAATCGAATAGCTAGAAACAAAACAAAAAATAAACAAAAAAAATTTGCCGATAGGTTTGTTAGGGAAACACTTCTCCCGGCCTTATAAGTTCCTCTAACGCTATTGCTTACAAAATGAAAGAGCGAGTCAACATGCCGAAGAAAATTCATAAAAGGAATAAAAAATGTACAAGTCCAGCAAGGAAAAAAATGAATTGATCGGTAAGGTCAGGGGTCGTTGTTGTAGATCATCTACCTCGCACTAGAACCGCACAATGGGCTATTGGCGACGGTCTGGGAAACATCCTTGAGGATGATCCGAAGACATTAAATCACAATTTTGATCCTCTGCAGCGGAGATGTCACCCACACCTCAGTAGCCCGACGACCTGCTCGCGAAGTCGAGCACTTTACGGTGGAGCAGTTTAGTGAGGACTCATACCGCATACCCTTGATCCCTACGAGGACTAATCCAAGTGGTCACCCACCCACACACTGACCACAGCCAGTGATACTTGATTTCTGTGATCTGCTTTGAACCGAATCGTAACGATCAATTCACTTGCGGGACTAAGGTAAGGGGTCAAAATTAGGTTGAGAAACTCCTTATTAAGAAGGCTCTCGTATGCTTCTGGTAAAGGCTATGCGTTTCCTTTTAATACTGAAACGATGTGACCGTTTGAATGACATTATTTCCTTTCTCATACGTTGCTCAATGTTTTGATGTTGACATTCAGAGCAGTGGGCAGAAATCACATCGCGTCAGCACCGGTCATCTGCCATCGCAATGATGGATAGACAGTCGGATTCCCTAAGTCCGTGTCAGTTCTGAGTCGACTGTTAGTCGATACTCGGCGGCTGAAGACTCCCCGTGTAGTAAATGGTGACTGATGCACGCTAAACCTGTCGAGTCTCAAAGTCCTCCATGTTACCATAACAAATCACACCTCTGGGAGGTACTGATCTAGGAGTTTGAAAGTCTTCTGGATTGGGTTCAAAATTACAAGGCTACGGAGTTGAACATTAGTAGTCGCAAACTCAAAAAAATTGGGGCGGCTGTTCAACGACGGTTACAAAAATAAAATACAAAATTATTTTGATGTTTATTACTGAAAAATTAATCTTCATCGACACAATATGCTTTCATTTCAAGAATCAAGAAAATAGTTCGGAGGAGAATACGTTGGTTTTTGATTAAACACACATATATTCAAAATCAAACAATGCAGACGAGCCATTCATTAATCTCACCTGTCACTGTTAATTCCGTTTCCGCTTTATCTTCATTACCAGAGCTCGTCAAGACGCAGATGTACCTTCCGCTGTCCCTTATCTCAGCGTTTCGCAAGATCAGAGTGCCACCAACCATTTCTCTTCGGTGTCCCAGGCGTACCGGAGTCGTGGAAGTTTCTTTTCTGTACCACCTGTAATTAGGCAGCGGAAAGGCCTGTCCCGCACAAGGCAATAAAGCCGTTTCTCCCGTTTGAATCAGAATCCGAGAAGATGTATGGGTAATTCTTGGCGGCACTTGTCCATAGGGCTCTGAAAATAGTGAATGTTTAAAATAAATTCTGAAACCGTGAAATAGTTAATTCAACATTGCATCAAACACACATTGTACAGTCGCTAGGTAAATTATCAGACACACTATGAAATTCTGCGCAAAATCTTAATTATCAGGTGATACTATACAGCTTTATTACCTTTATGCGACTGAAACCGGATTGCACTTGTTTACGTTCGTGTATCCTATTGGTTAACATTGTAATGCAATACGTTAAAAATAAATACAAATAGGGAGAATATGAAAAATCTCCTGAATGAAAACCCATTGCATTTATGTATAAATATAAGAGTTTTGCATATAAACTCGTGCAAAATATGTAATTATTTCAAAACTATAGTGTATATAATTATTTCAAAACTATATAAATATTCTATATTTGTGTAATATATCGTCTAATTTATTCAATCGTCGAATTTATAGCATGTATTGTTTAATTTAACCGATTGGATACACGAAGGTAAACAAGTGCAATCCGATTTTAGCCGAGTAAAAACAATAAAGCTGTATAGTATCACCTGATAATTAAGATTTTACGTCGAATTTCAGAGTACGTCTAATATATTGGCCATGTATACGTGTGTAGAATCGTCATTTGCGGATTACTCGATAGGATTGGGTTATTAATTAAACATGTTAATTAAACGTGTTATTATTTAATTAAACATGCTAACATGTTAGAGAGAATTGGGCACGTGAATTGTTGCGTTCTGTTTATACCGTAAATTGGGAAAATGATGGAATGCTTATTGGTTTGCGTGTGTAGAATCGTAGTTTCCGGTTTACAGTTTACTCGATAGTATTGGGTCAGTTTTGAACTTGTTTTTTTCCCCAATTTACGTTGCACTAGAGCTGCACAATGACGCCTGGTGGCTGAGTGGTAGCGCTTCGCGCTGCCGTGCCACAGGTCCTTGGTTCGATCCTTGGGCCGGGCAAGGCCGACTCAGCCTTTCATCCCTTCAGTGGGTCGATAAAATGAGTACCAAGCATGCTTGGGAACTAACACTGGGGGTTCCGCGTTCGGCTGACCACCTGACTGGAACATATGCTCCTACACCCCAGAGCCCAAGGTCAAGAAAACTGAGATGGGCACAGTCGGCCTTGGCCCTCTTAATGGGCTGTCGCGCCACTGAGTTAGTTAGTTTTTAGAGCTGCACAATAGGCTATTGGCAATGGTCTGGGAAACATCCCAGAGGATGATCCGAAGACATGCCATCGAAATTTTGATCCTCTGCAGAGGGGGTGACTCCCCTGCTTTGATAGCTCGACGACCTGCACGCGAAGTCGAGCACCTTACGGTAAGACAGTTTAACGAGGACTGATAGCACGCACCCCCGATCCCGACGCAAGCTGATCAAAATGGTCACCCACCCGCGTACTCACGGCAGCCAGCAATGCTTGATTTCAGTGTTCTATCAGGAACCGTGTCTTTACGATAACTCCACTGATGGACCCAACTATCTCGAACAATTTCTTGAGAGCCGCAATGGCTCAGGGGATAGAGCGGTCGCCTTTCAATTAGGCGAACCGGGTTCGAATCCCAATCGATACGAATTCCACATAGGGCTTACACCGACTACAGTGCTGGCGTAAAATATCCCCAGTGGTAGATGGATCATGTGTTAGAGTTCCCTTGCCGTCAGGCTAACCGTTGGAGGTTCTCGTGGTCTTCCTCTCCATGTACGCAAATGGGGGCTAGTTCAATCAAAAAGTCCTCCACGAAGGCAAAATTTCTCCCAATACTTAATCCAGGAGTTCCTTTGTCTTCTGGATTGGGTTCAAAATTACAAGGCTGAGGAGTTGAATATTAGTAGTCGCAAACCCAAAAATTGGGTCGGCTGTTCAACGATGGTCATAAAATAAAATATATGCATTGATAATAAACTGTAAGTTTCAGAGTAGTCAATTGCAGGGATGACTTTACATTGAGTTTTTGAACGAAAATAGGTTTAACAGCAAAAAACGCTTGTTTATTTGCTTACTATCGGTCCGCGTGGGAAAGGGAAATCACTTTTTTCCCTTTACACCGATCCTGGATACGTTAAAATAATATGTGGTCAATAAAAAGTACATACCATCATCAATCCTACCTAGAAAAAATGTGCAACTTTTCAAAGAGATCGATCCATTTTGAAAAATGGATGCCATCACCCTTCAAAAGTAAAGCATTGAGAAAGTTCTACTTTATTTTCACTCTTAATCAATAAAACTAAATATGAATATTCATTATTTCAGAGTTTTATTCCGATTTAATTAATATTCATTATTTTAGAGTTATATTCCGATTTAATTAATATTCCATCATGTTCTCCTACTAGGATTTTTTTTTCCTTTTGGAATTGGTTTTTGTAGGTCTTCACACATGAAGCACGTGCAACCCATAACTTTACATATCATAACCTTTATCATACTAAACATAGTAAACCTTATCATACTTAATGACGCGTTTGTTAGAAATGTTTTTTTATTTTTTTTCTCATGTATAATTCATTAGTCAACTAAAGTCACAAAATTAAAACTAAGTAACTATTATCTCTATTTACTGAGTTAGTTCAAAATCATAGCGCATTTAAGATTTCATTTAACATTTCTTGGAAAAAGAAAAAAAATCATGACAGTTTCGGGAATCTAATGAAGCGTTAATATGTTCGCAAACAAACCCCAATTACATCAAAGGCATTTTCTTGTCATTATACGAAAAAGAATCTTTATTTATCCAGAAACAGGAAACAAAACGAGATTTTCATTGACAGAAGTTCGAGGGAAAGTACAGGAGAAGAAAAAACTTGGAGAAAATTGCTTTTGAGATGAATAAATTCATTAATCCCATTCATGCATTCATGGTTCCGGATATTTCATTCGGGAATGTTCCTTTTCCCAAATTATCCAGTTAGAAGGCAGGATAAAAGATGACAGGGAAAAAGTGCGCTAAATCTCCCAGAAATTAAATACTTTTGGGTACACTTCCTTTCAGAAAAGTTGTAAGGGGGGTTTGCCCTTCCTAAATGCAAATATTTATATTTCTCTTATCTTGTGTTTAATTATAAATTTATTCTTTTGGTGAATCTCTTAAGGTTTAAGAAATTTAAAAATTTGTGAATTCATCATTTCGATTAATTGAAAACTGTTATTTCGCTTGTTCTACAATTGTTGCCTCATAAAATCTTCATTTCTTTATTTTATTCCATAAATCTTGTTTGATATATACAAATACATATTCATATTTATCTCTATTTGAATGACTATCTTGCATTGCATCCGTAATGTTTTATTATAGTAAAATTGGTATTTACACTATGACTTACTTTTAATTTTCATGAAGACATATTTAAGATTTTTTTCTTCAATTTTCGGTCAAATCTGTAGTTTATCGTCTATATCTACAATTATTGCCTCATAAAATCTTCATTTCCTTATTTCATTCCATAAAACTTCTTCGATATACATAATACATACTTCTTTTTATCGTTACCTGAATGACTATCTGGCATTACATTTATAATGCCTTATTCTAATAGAATTGGTATTTACACGATGACTTACTTTTAATTTTCATGAAGACATATTTAAGATTTTTTTTCTTCAATTTTAGGTGAAATCTGTAGTTTATCGTCTATATCTACAATTATTGCCTCATGAAATCTTCATTTCTTTATTTCATTCCATAAAACTTCTTCGATATACATAATACATACTTCTTTTTATCGTTACCTGAATGACTATCTGGCATTACATTTGTAATGCCTTATTCTAATAGAATTGGTATTTACACTATGATTTACTTTTAATTTTCATGAAGACATATTTAAGATTTTTTTCTTCAATTATAAGTCAAATCTGCAGTTTATCGTCAATGTCTACAATTAGTGCCACATAAAATCTTCATTTCTTTATTTCATTCCTTAAAACTTGTTCGATATATACAAATACGTATTTCTTTTTATCCTTACCTGAATGACTATTTGGCATTACATTTGTAATGTCTTATTACAATAGAATTGGTATTTACATTATGTCATAGTGTAAATAGTAATAGTGTAAGTAAGTCATAGTGACTGTGACTTACTTTTAAGATTTAAGACATATTTAAGATTTTCTATCTTCAATTTTAGGTGAAATCTGCAGTTTATCGTCAATGTATGATTGATATTAACCTTATTGCACTTAACCTCCTTAAGCTTTCGCATGCATATTAATAACGATGTTTCTCTGCAGCAGAAAAGTATTATGGAACAGATGTTATATCTATGCAATTAAATGTGTTGTTTTTAAATTAACAAGAGATAAAGTAAATTACCTAAGATAATGAAATTTTTCCGAATGTGCGAATCGGGCTTAATTCAGCTGCTCCTGAAATTAACTAAATGGATTTAGGAGAGTTTTCAACTCTAATTAAACTTTTGTTGCTTGAACCGTTATGTCATACATAGTTACTGCGGCTGTAGTAAATGACAAGCTGAACCAATAATCCAGGGTTTCCACTACGGTAGCTTTTTAAGCAAAATGCGAAAAGACCCCTCAAAAATGCTAAAATTCAACAAAGCATTTTCGCATTTTTGCTAAAGGATTTTACTAAATTCCATTAAAAAAAAAAGCTTCAGCGAAAAACCATGACGCTAACATCCATGAAAAAAACTTGATCAAACAAGGAGAAAAAATCTAAATATCTTTCGCAAGAAGAACCATGACGCTAGCGTTCACGAAAAAAACGTGATCAAACGTGATCGTGAAACGTGTTATAGAGTATTGTGCAAGAATACCAATGCACACTGTTGACTGTGAAAGGGGCTTTAGCTGCCTTAATTTGATTAAAACTAATATTCGAAACAGGTTGTTAACCAACCATGTAAACAATTTGTTAATGATTAATATTGAGGGCCCTGAAAGTGCATTTAACTTTCAAGAAGCATTTGTAAAATGGGCAAACATGAAAGAAAGGAAGATTGTTAATTATAAACCAAAATGTTTTGATAAATAATAAATGTGTTTTTTTTTCGTTATAGGTATTCTTTTTGATATTCTTGTACATTAAGCTATTCTTTGTCAGATAACTTACAGTACTTGTTTGATATAAAGTAATTTTATAAGCCTAATGGCATTTTAGCATTTTGCTTAAACTTTTTTTCAGATTTTAGCTTTTTCGCTAATGAATTTTTAGACTCAGCTTAAACCCTGCAATAATCCTTCATTTAATTCTTATACTATGGTTCAATTGAACATCGTATACATGCAAAAACATATGTCCTAGTTATTATGGTTCAGTGTATGAATACAGAATGTGTTTTACAATAAACTGATTTTTCCTAGTTCCTACTCTACTCCATCATATTCGTTTTCTTTTTAAGTAATTTCACTAGAGCTACGTTGCACTAGTGCTACACTAATAGGATTTTAGCGACATCCTTACTGATGAACCGAAGACAATGCTGGTGCATGAGCACGCCATACCTCAATTTTAATTGGAAGGTAGATGTTGGTAGTAATCATCCGACCTTCTCACCACGCTCCCAAACCACTGAAATTTTCATGAACTCTTTTGGTTATAAAATCACCACTGACTGAATGGATTTCGAATCACTAAGTCATGATTAGAGAAGGGACAGTCAGATCAGACTCCCAGGCATTAAGCACTGGAAACTAAACTCCAAAACAAGTTGCTATTCCTATGTTGGACCATCATAAATCTGTCTAAATTCCTACATTGGGATGATGATGGTACATGATCTTTCCAGCATATGATTTCTAAGAAAATATGATGGAAATTTCTGATGGTTCAACACGAACAAACCATCAAAACAAGTTGTTATTCTTATGTTAAACCATCATAAATCTGTCTGAATTCCTAGATTGGGGTGATGATGGTACATGATCTTTCCAACATACGATTTCTAATAAAATATTATGGTTCAATATGAACAAACCTTCAAAACAAGTTGCTATTCTTATGTTGAACCATCATATATCTATCTGAATTCCCACATTGAAGTGATGGTTACTTATGTTGGTTACCATCAAAGATTATGTTGGTCCATCAATGGAAAACCATAAAAAATTTTGACTTGGGTAGTAAGCGTAAACTAGTCCTTCCCCACTGACAGAGCAGCTATTTTTTTTTAGAACAAAATGTTTATGCAATCCTTGGAATAATTATAAAAGTGACCGCAGAAACGCTCGTGCAAAATAATTTAACTCTTTAAGTTCCTTCTTCAGGATGCTATTTAGACTAAAATCAGTAAATAAATTTAAAAACAATTGTAAATAACAGACCCTAGCCAAATTATTGGACGCACTGTAATATTCTACGTAATATCTTAATTATCAGGTGATAATCTACAGTTTTATTGTTTTTACTCGGCTGAAACCGGTTTACACTTGTTTATGTTCGTGTGTCAATTGGTTTACATTGTAATGCAATGCGTTAAAAATAACTACAAATGGAAAGTATATAAAATATCTCCTCTATAAAAACCCATTACATGTATGTTTAAATGTAAGAGTATTGCAAACAAACTCGTGCAAAACATGCAATTATTAAAACACTAGAGTGCATCCAATAATTTGATCTAACTATAGTATACTTATATAATACCTGATAAAACAAATAATTTATATTTATATAATATATTTTCTAATTTATCCAATCATCGAATTTATATTATCTGTAGTCTAATGTAACCAATCGATACACGAACATAAACAAGTGCAAAACTGTTTCAGTCGCGTAAAAACAATAACGCTCTATAGTATCACCTGATAATTAGGATTTCACATAGAATCTTACAGTGTGTCTAATAATTTGGCGGGGGACTGTAAAGACAATTTAATAGATGTAACATTTTCTAATCATTAAACATTGAACACTGATATGAATTTCTGAAATAAATATTGCAACGTTATAAGCCGAAGGAAGGTTTTATTTTTCGAATGTTTAAATCAAAGGAATATTTATGGAATTCAATCTATTTCGAAGCTGAGAATTTAGGGTTAAGTCTTATTCTGCATCCCGCAAAGTAAAGATTTGGAATTTTAAGTTGCTGTTTTCCAAAATCCAATATTCACCAAGACGTAAATGTTATTTCCTTCTTGGTTTGTTGGGCGTAAAAATCAAGAAAATATCTTTCTTCGAATATGAAAGATTCAAACTCGAATCAGTATAAAAATATTCGACGGATCGCTGCGAATCATCAGAAGTGAAAAATTCAGACGGAAATAGAAAGAAAATTCTACTATTCATCTCTTTGTACCATTTCTAGAAGTGATATTTACTTTCCTCCTCATCTGATGCGAGTAAAATGGCGGTGCGCCATTTTTTTTTATTCCACAGATGGTTCGAAGATTTTGCACAGCAAATTCTCCGTTGCAAAGCTCGCCTTACATTGATTTCAGACGATATCAGAATGCACAATGAGGTATCAACGTAATGCATTCCGATAAAAAAGAAGAAGAAAAAAAAGAACGTCGTAAGTGTCAACTATTGAAAAGCCGTAAGATTGGCTGCCTGCTTCAGAATTTTTCACTCATCAAGAGTACGTGACGCGATTTAATGTGGAATATATAAAATATGTATGCTTTCTTTTTTTTCTTCTCGCATCCAACTTGCTAAAGTGTATTTTTGAAAGCGAAGAAAATACCAAGAGAAAATGATGCAAATACATATTGATGAGAGCTGCAACATTTTATGGCACAAAAATAATTGATGTCTTTTACGGTAGGAAGTACGAACAAGTGAAACGCTGAATGGAATAGATAAAACCCTATATTTGACTTACATTTTTAGAATTTAGATTTCAAAGGAAATAAATCCTTCCTATTAACTATAAATTATATTTTTTGTGATTAAAATATATGAGACAACATGCGTTATGAGGCAATATGTGAATTAAAATATATTTTTTATGATTTTTCTTAAATTTCAAATCTAAACTCTAATATAAAAGACCCACTGTCAAAGATACCTTTGACGCTAATTTTCATTATACATATTCCATGTGCTTTTGTTTATTATTTTTTATCTATTCAAGTCTAAATTGAAAAATATTATAATAAGCATTTTGAAAATTTATGGTTATGAAGTCGTCGGAAGTCGTCGTGGATAAATCTTCAGACGAAGGCATTGGCTCACATTGGGCTGTCTGGCCAACTATGATGATAATGATGATGGTTATGAAGTATGAAGCACTGATGTCCTTTTGAGCGTTAAAGGTAAATTCTTCCAAACACAGCTTACTTTTCCAAATAGTAATTTTTCAAATTTGAACTTATTTGCAGTTATTTAGATTTAAGAGAAACAATTATTCATCATGTAAATTTATTTGATTTACGAAATCAAATATTGATAAATATTTCAATAGAAAGGAAACAAATTAAACTACTTTTTTCAGATTTTGTATTTTTGTGCAAATACGATTAAGATAATCTAACAGATTTTTTAGTGACTATTAGTCTGTTTTTTTATAATTAAAAAATAGCGAAATATATTTTTATTTGTAATTATAGTCTCAGAAAAAAATATATAAAAGGAAAACTAATGACCCATCTGCATGAAAGGAATATATTGGGCAACGTTTGCTACAAAATTTTATATAAAAAAAAATAATATTTAAACATTATTTTTGCTCTATTTTTATGTATTTACAAAGAAAATGTTTACGCTAAGGCATATACGGACTTACCATCATGGATAGAGGCTTTAATGTTTTGTTAGGTAAAATTACTGCAATGATTATCAGTTTTTTCTTTAAAAAATTAAAAGTTTTCTTGTTACATATTTTTGAAAATCTGCAATACTCCCTTGGGTAGAATAAATAAATCCATCTTACAAATACAAAATACAATATAATAAATAAGTAAATAAAATAAAATTCATAAACAAATTAAAATAAAAAATATTAATAAAAGTTTTCTTGTTGTAAATTTTTGAAAATCTGCAATACGTCCTTGGGTAGAATAAATAAATCTATCTTACATATACAAAATACAATATAATAAATAAATAAATGAAATAAAAATTTATAAACAAATTAAAATAAAAAAAAATAATAATTAAAAGTTTTCTTGTTGCATATTTTAGAAAATATTCAATACTCCCTTGGATGGAATAAATAAATCTATTTTACAAATACAAAATATAATATAATAAATAAATAAATGAAATAAACTTTATAAACAAATTAAAATAAAAATTAATAAAATGAAATAGAATAAATAAAATGAGTTAATAAAATTAACTATTCAAATAAAAATATGTTTTCCGGTTCGTTTTTTTTTTTAAATATCGAACTTCCATTTCACGGAATTCTCTTTTTAGAGGACTAAATCGGAGATCCCTGCGAGGATCAACTAATCAAGTATAATATCTTCTAGTTCCTGAACAAGATTACTAGAGATCTGGCGTAAAGAGGGATTCCAGTTGAGAATACGAAACAAATGATTGTAACAATAAAAACGAATTCTCTGAGTAATGGGTCTTAAAAACATTTGAAAAGGGCATTAAAACACAATATTTATTGAGAAAAACCTTTAAATTTATTTAATATGTATCGATTATTAATTAATATGATGACATATGTTTCCCATAGAAAATTTTTCAGCTCTCTCTCTTTTTCAAAGTTTGTTTTATTTTTACTTCAGATGTATAGCGATTTCATCATGTATCGATATACACATATTTATATTTATAACAGCCGACCCAATTTTTGGTTTGTGACTAATGTTCAATAATACTCCGTAGCCTTGTAATTTTGAACTCAATCCAGTAAACAATGAAACTTTTGGATCAGTATGGTTTGTTATGGGAACGTGGAGGACCTTGTGACTAGACAGATTTAACGTGCATCAGGCACTGTTTACTACGAGGGGAGTCTTTGACCTGCGGGGATCAAAGCCGCGACCTCTTAGACTTAGACCCAGAGCCCTATATCCCGGCCTCTATCTACACATATTAAAATAAAGTACAAATTTGGGGAGATTGCAAATTTATATGTATTTTTAGTCCAATTATATGTTTTGCTGTCTTGTGAACCAGTAGTGCTATGGTTTAGGGTGCTTCTCAAACCGATAAAAATCGCATGTACGATTCTAGCTGCCAACTAAGTAAAGAGCGTGTATACGTGCTAAAGATAATATATGAGCCGCGATGGCTCAGGGGATAGAGCGTTCGCCTTCTAATGAGGCGAACCGGGTTCGAATCCCTGTCGATACGAATTCCGCATCCGGATTGCACCGACCACAGTGCTGACGTTAAATATCCTTAGTGGTGCACGGATCATGGGTTAGAGTCCCCTTGCAGTCAGAATTACCGTGGGAGGTTCTCGTGGTCTTCCTCTCAATGTAACGCAAATGCGAGTTAGCTCCATTAAAAAGTCCTCCACGAAGGCAAATCTCTCCCAATACTCGATCCAGGAGTTCCCTTGTCTTCTGGATTGGGTTCAAAATTTCAAGGCAGCGGATTTGATTATTAGTAATCTGAAACCCATAAAATTGGGTTGGCTGTTCAACGACAATTATAAAATGAAATAAAGAGAATATAAAACCTGTCGTGGATATACCTTTTGTCGTTTAGGACGGCGAGAAGTTATGGAGTTACGGATGCTAGTTCTAGCGATGCCTAAGTCTTTGGATAGGGGTTGAAACTACTTAGTATGGTTTGGTGCTATGTGGGTTCTGCTATCATCAAAACCATTTGTGCATAAATTTAGATAGTCTGTTTCGTTTACTAATAAATGCGATCCTATTTACATGCCATAAAGTCGAAGTAAAGTGGCGAAGTAAATACCACTGAGTTTATTGCAAAGCTTATATATTGCGTTCCAGCAAGCCAGGTTGATTAGAACAGGTTGCGAAGTTAGCCAGCTAGCGCATGTGTAATCGTGCAATCGTCTCCGATCACCTGCTAATCAACTGCTATCTTTCATCTGAAAAAAGATTGCAAGACTGTGAGATATCTGGGGAAACTTTGGTCCGATTAATCGTCCTGGAAATCGGTTGCAGAGTTTCCAAAACTCTGCAATATCATTTCGATACTTTTTGGAATGGTGAATAACTCTGTCAAAAAATGAACATTCTCATGACTATTTGAATTCAAGTACACTGGTTATCATAAATTAAGGAAAAATCACAAAAATAGCGATAACTCTTTCAAAAGTAAGCCAAACCGTTCAAAATTTGCATATGTTATCCACTAAGAGTAGCTGAGTAAAATTGCAATATGCAAATTAGTGGCGCTGCACTCGGCTTACGTCATCTGCCTGGAGCATAAAAGTCCAAGTTTGAGAGAAAGCACACAAATTTTACTGTGATTGCGACATTGAAAATCTGAGATAGCCAATTCGTAATAATGACCTCTAGGCATCATTTGCCTGAAGAACTACGATGGAGAGCCATCGGGAGACTAGAGGCAGGGCAGAGTCAATCAGAAGTGGCCAGATGGCTAAATGTGAGTCCATCTGTGGTTCATAGACTTTGGAGGCAATTTCAAACCACAGATTCGGCATCTAGGAGGTTCAGTCAAGGACGGCCAACTGTTACGACCAGTGCCGATGACCGATATTTGACATTAAGTGCACGCAGGAATAGAACCGCTACTCCGACACATCTTAGATCCTCTCTTGCTGCAGCCACCGGAAGGTTGGTGTCAACGTCAACTGTGCGCAGAAGGCTCCACGAAGGTGGTCTGTATGCGAGACGACCAGCCATTTGCGTGCCGCTCACATCACGCCATAGGAGAGACCGTTTGCAGTGGGCCCGACAACATGTCCACTGGACGTCAGATCAATGGAGGCCTGTTCTCTTTACGGATGAGTCCAGGTTTAGTCTAGAAAGTGACAGTAGACGTTATTTGATATGGAGAGAACCTGGGACCCGTTATCATCCATCAAACATCCGTGAAAGAGATGCATACGGAAGAGGCAGTGTCTGTGTTTGGGGAGGCATATCCTTAGGAGGGCGCACATACCTCCATGTCTTTCCAAGGGGAACCGTGAATGCTCAGGTTTATCGAGACAACATCCTTGATGCTTATGTGCGCCCATATGCCGGGGCAATTGGTGATTGCTTCCTGTTACAGGACGATAATGCAAGACCACACAGAGCTCGCATTGTTGATGATTATCTTCAACAGGAAACAATTACTCGCATGGAGTGGCCAGCTCGATCCCCGGACTTGAATCCTATCGAGCACGTTTGGGATGCTCTAGGGAGGCGTGTATCTGCCATCAATCTGCCCCCTCAGACCCTTGCCACGCTTGCAACTGCTTTACAAGAGCAATGGCTCTCACTTCCTATTGAACTGATAGACCGCATAATTGAAAGCATCACACATCGCTGTTTGTGCTGTATTGCTTCTAGAGACAATCATATTCCATATTAAAGGTACTTTTTCTATTGCAAACCGATACTTCCAATTTGTTTATTTTATACATGTGCTAATTTCTATACTACTATTAATGTCTGATAATTTCTTTTTATGTTGTTTAATACCTTACTATGTGTTGTATATTGTGGGTAAGTTTCATAAAATTCCATGTGTAATTTCTTGAGTTATCGCGATTTTTGTGAATTTTCCTTAATTTATGATAACCAGTGTACTTCGCCACATACATGTCAGATATTTGTTGGTGCTGGTCGTTGATGTTCTTTCAGTTAGACCTCACCACTGACCTTTTCATGGCTTTCAGAAATACCTCGAGTTTCCGATAGATGTCTCATTCCGGCCAAAAATTCACCACCGAAGTCCGTCTTATAAGAGTTCAAAACATTACAATGGCTTTCAATGGGTAAGGAAGCGATTGCATACTTGCCAGGCTTCATTTAAGACTTGATAACAATTCATCGCATCATTGAGGCTTTCACAAGAGTCAAAACGAGTTTAATGTCAATGCTTATTCTCGCTCTTCGTGTGGAAAAAGAAGATTATTGATGACAACACAAGCATAAGCTGAACACCTCCTTTACCGATACAAATGCTTATGAGCTTCGCAATTAATTCCATGCCATTTGCCTTCAATACACACCCATTTACCAATAGGAAATATTTTCATTTTGTTTGAGTTTTTCCGTAATTCTATGGTGCGTTGTGATATTCTCTCAGTCAGCAACCAGGACAGCTTTAAAAATAATAGAACGTTCTTTCAGACCTATCGCTGTGGATTATAAAAAAATGGCTGAAATCTGACACATAAAAGTACTTTCTCCGAATAAATATACTTTTTTCCCCGTGTGGTTTTCGGTATTTGATACACAAACAATGAGAGTAACCGTGGTGTGATATTTTTTTCAAAAATTGTTTTTTATTGAATCATTCTCTGGAAGACGAAGATTTCTCTTGTAGATACATTATGATGAATCGTTGTAAGCTGTGGATATTAAATTCTTTCTTAAGTACAGAATATTACAGAAGTAATGTTTCTTAATGTATTTTACCACCAGTGTTTGCTTGATTTCCTTTCGCATAATATTGTTTAGTTTATTTAATTACTTACGATAACAATAATATTGATTAAAATACTACTCTGTTTAAATGATGTAACAATAATATAGTTTTTTTTTCTCAGGAAACAAATTCGAGGATTAAAGATATATCTATTTTTCGGTTCTTAATAGGTGGTTCAAACTTTGCAAAATGTAAATTCGTCATAAATAAACTGCTAAAGCTAGGTTTGTACAATAAATAATTATTTATCTTTCTATGAAATAAAATAGGCATGATCTTACCTGTAACAATAATTCTGGCAGGATTCGAGCTAACTACCGTCAACCCTGTGAGTCTATGCTTCGTTCTGCAACTATAGCTGCTAAGAGAATCAGTTTGTTGCACATGCCGAATATGTAATTCCCCAGATTTAAATATGGTGTAACGACCTTAAAAAATAATAAAATGCATTAATAAGCAAAGATTCTAATTTTATTCAAGTTTTATGTAATTTCAAAGCAAATAATTTAAAAAAAATTAAATCTCCGTACAAAGAAAGGGAATATTCTCAATTCCCATCATTCTTAAAATACTTTGATTCCACCTTTATGAAATATATTTCTTTAGTCCACGAAATAGCTATTTGTCATAAGTTTTTGTTTTTCTTCATGACGAGAAGTTTTTATACTTCTAAAAAATTTTTTAAAAGTTTAGTAATATTCGTTGTGTGATTAATTTAAAAGCAAATAATTAAAAAAAATTAAATCTCCGTAAAAATAAAGGGAATATTCTCAATTCCCATCATTCTTAATATACTTTAATTCCACCTTTATTAAATATATTTCTTTAGTCCACGAAATAGCTATTTGGCATAAGATTTTGTTTTTCTTCATTACAAGAAGTCTTTATACTTCTAAAAATTTTTTTTTAAGTTTAGTAATAGTCGTTGTGTGATACACCTGGCAAATATGGGATATGTATAATTGGAATACGTACAAATATGGACAAATATGTGATTGTACAAATATGGGTTGTAAATCAAATATCAAACAATTAATTTTTGTCATTAAAACGATATATTTGTGCTGCTGTGTGTTGAACTAAAACATTCAACAGGTCTATTCTCTTCAATCAAGAACTTTTCAAGTTCTTTTTTTTATGAAATGTTCATTTAAAACCTTTCATACACAATAATTTTATGTCAACATAATAATGGTTAATTTATTACCCTTGTTATTTAATCTTCCATTACCAATTTGTAATTATTTTAACAACTTCAGAGCTTATCTATAATGTTTCTAAAGTTACCTCTTTTAAATTCAGCTAAGCAAATACCGAATTAGAAGAAAAAATTCTTCGAATGTACTGTTATTAGTAGTTTTTTATTTTATTTCCTGTAATTTTGAACCCAATACAGAAGACCAGGGAACTCCTGGATCAAGTATTGGGGCAAATTTTGCCTTCGTGGAGGACTTTTTGGTGGAACTAACCCGCATTTGCGTTACATGGAGAGAAAGACAACGAGCAACTCCCACGGTTAGCCTGACGGCAAGGGGACTCTAACCCATGATCTGTCTACCACTGAGGATATTTTACGTCAGCACTGTGATCGGTGCAAGCCGGATGCGGAATTCGTATCGACTTGGATTCGAACCCGGTTTATCTCATTGGAAGGCGAACGTTTTATCCCCTGAGCCATCGTGTGTCTCTGTTGTTAGTACTCGTAGAAAAGAAAAGGTTATGATTGTTCTAACTTCTTTTTTTTATTTGACATTGATGTATTTTTCTATATTTTCGAAAAACAAATATCACAATTAAGTTAACTTCTTTAATGCCACTTAATAGACGAAACTTGAATACTATCATAATGCATACCACTAACGGACATACCCCTATGCATTATAAAATCTAGATATTTTCTCTCGTATAAAAAAAGAAAAAAAAATTAGATTATGAATTTATGCGCTATAAAAAGGAACATAAATCGTAGAAAACAGAAAACTACATTAGTTTTTTTCCCCTCATTCTGTCGAATTATAGAGTTGTTTCTTGTGTGGTAACAATTCTAGAATTGCCCTAGCATATGTAAATTGAACAGCACAAAATGAGAGTAGAACTTAGGATCACGGAAAAAAACATATAAAACAACAATAAAAAAACCATCTGTTACATAAAATTTTAATCTACGACGAACAAATGTTTTATCAAGAGCACAGAAACATGTAATTAAGATAAGGAGTTACCGGAGTTTTTAATTACACTATTAAAATTTCAAGATAGGTAAGAAATTTGATTCAAGGATCATTTGGATGGTTTTATGACGGATAGATATGCTTTTATTTAAAGCTAGTGTATTTAATTTCATGGCCATCATGTTAAAAAAATCCCCTATTAGGCTGACAAGTAACAAATGTACCTGTAAAGAGTGCATGTTTACCAGTTTATAATTACCAGTTTATAATTCTATCCCTTAAAATTTCCTCATAATATAAAACAATTTAGGGAAAACAATAAATCGTTGTTCCTAGTAATCTCATAATTAAATTGTTTTAAATTATTTTAATATATTGATCATTCAATTGATTCATTTTGCAGAAAATGCTAAACATTAAAAATTTGTGTAATTATTAAAAATAGCTGAAAAAAGTTAATTTAGGTAAAATAATTGATTTTCTTCTTTAAAAAAATATTGTATTTATATACTAAATTAACATGGCGCGACATCCCATAGATGGCCAAGGCCTACAGTGTCCATCTCAGTTTTCTTGACCTTGGGCTCTGGGGTGCAGGAGCAGATGTTCCGGTCAGGTGATCAGCCGAAAGGAACCCCCAGTGTTTAGTTCCCAAGCATGCTTAGTACTTATTTATCGACCCACTGAAGGGATGAAAGACTGAGTCAACTTTGCCTGACCTGAGGATGGAACACAGGACCTGTGATATATATATGTTACCGTTAAAGTATGAAATCCGTTATTTTATAGAATATCTAGTTATTCCATGAAATAACTGATCATGTCCGTTAAAGTGTAAAACTCTCTTGTATTTCACGGTTTAACTAGTTATTTCATAGAATAACGATCTGCAGTTCGTTAAAATATAAAATAATCTATATCATAATCATATATCTCGCACGACAAATAGATACACCTTCCACCCCTACTGCATTTATGAACTATTCAACAAAAAAATTTTTTGTTTTAGAAATAATGTTCTTTGTAATTCCAAGTGTCATTTTAGTAATCCTTGTTGTAACAAATGATTTTCCGGTACGTTTCTATAAATACCATTTATACGCTGGATAAATTAGATAAATTGCTTCTTTTTCATTTTAATTGTCTATCATTAGTTTATTTATAGAATACCTAGTTATTTCATTTTAGATAAATTGTTTATTTTACACTTTAATTGTCTCTCATTAGTTAATTTATAGAATACCTAGTTATTTCATAGAATAACTAGTTAAAGTGTCAAATTAATGGCATATTACACACTTTAACGGACGCGATCAGTTATTTCATGGAATAACTAGGTATTCTATGAAATAACTGCATTATATACTTTAACGGTAACATATATAATACATAATTTATTGTCTTACATATTTCTAAGTAAAAATCGAATTTTCTGACATTATTTTAAGTTTGAGTCTCAGGAGAGAAAATCGAAACAAATGATCTAGTTTTTTTTTTTTTTCGATTAAGAATTTTTTTGCCAACTTAAAAATTATTGGAAAATAATGCAGTAAATTAAATCTGCATACTTACTAGATTTCGACGAAGGATCAACTTTTTCCATAGAATCTTTGATCCACGCTTCTACAATGACGTAATCCTTCACAAATCCGGGGACGTGGCACTTCAAGACTGCAGTATTACCTTTCAAGACAAATTCGTCATGCATTTCCACAGCATACCGTTGAGGCATAACTAAAAGGAAAACAAAACATTAAGCAGGTACTTTTTAAAGGCAATAAACAATATATGGTAAACAACACAAAAGAAGAAAATTGTGATCGTCTTATTACGATTACTGGTCAAATGCTTTTCTTACCCATTGGTCAAATGCTTTTTTTTCTGGTCTGACTCCTATAAATGCGACAATATTTCAAATCATGGGTCGCAAAAACTGTCTCAATTGATGTTTGTCGTCGGATTGGTTTTCGTATCCTGCCTATGTACGTGTTTCAAGACGTCACAAAATACTTTTTTTTCTTCAGCATTCATATTTATAACAAAATCACCGTCAAGACAGTAATTATAAAATACTTTAAATTATTATTATATAAATACATTAAGAATGACTGCTAGAGAAAAGAAAAAGAAAAAAAAATCTAAAAAAATTATCAAATAGCATCTGTCGCCATAGCAACGCATGCAATGAGGACGCATGCGCACCGTTTACTATTACCCTTGAACACTGTTGAAAAGTGTGATGACGCCTAAATAAAGTGCGCACGCCTTCAAACCCAAAACAAGACCCATTTTGCCAATGGGTAAAAACAAAAACAATTTTGGTACTAACATTCCTCTGTAACCACTTCAGCATGGGGAACAGTAATGAATGATAGTGATGAATAAGTATGATATAGAATGAATAGTAATGGGCCAATGTAAAATGAGAGAAATAAGTAAGAGGACTTATATTTCCCGATTTAATGGACTTAATTTTATGAAAACTGCACTAAAGATGGGCTAAAGTACGGTATGTCTGTAATCTACATGCTGTAATCTTAGAGACGAATTAAAAAGCTTTTTCACACTTGCTTGTTTTTTAGGATATTTTTGCAAAGCACAAGAATCTGTCAGAGATTTCCAACGTTCCTCTTAGTGGTAATAATCTTGACTGCTAGTTGGTTTTTTTGATTTATCGTTCGTTATTGTATTTATGAATTGCATTGGTTATTGTCCATATCGCTTATTGTTATCATTATTGATGGAATATGGAATTAAGTATATATGTAATTATCTTTATTCATTTGGTTATTTAATTTATTTTACTTCGATAAAAAAGATCGGATTCAATGAAATGTAAGAGAAGGCAAAGTGTAGTTTTTTTTCTTTCTAAACGTCAAAATTAAATTAAGCCTTTATACAAATATGCTGGCTTCTTTTTTTTCATAAACGTATTTACAAATTGAATTATCAATTTTTTCTTTTATCTGATCCATTGCTGAATGGATGGATTGGAAAAAAAATCCATTGCTGAAGTGGATGAAAAAAAGAACAAAAATAAGCTACGGAAAATACGCTCTGTTGTGACGTCACAGTGAAGTGAGACGCTAGCTCATAGTGGAGTGTGACACTTTAGACGCTAGTTCATAGTTCTAATAATAAAATCTTCTTTGCAGTATAAAGCAGATTACGGACGACAAAACTAAATAATTTTTTCAAGTAACATTATATTAATTTATTTAAGGTTTATTCTAATTAATTAATTTGATTCTGCATTTTGAATGTGATTCATACAATTCATTAAAAATTCACCAGAAATTTCTTGAAGAGTATTCTAGAATTATAAATACAAAAATGCTATTTTCTTACAATTTTTAAATTATTAAAAAAATTAGGTATTTTTAGTATTTGTTTTCTATTTTCAGGATACAATTACTCCATAAAGTACACTATAAAATGTTTTCGTGTCAAATTGCACTATTTTTGAAGTAAACTAAAGTCTTTTACAGCGCATGCAAGCATGTTTTCAATTACATTTTCACTTTAATAGTATTTTCTTTATTTACTTATTTATTTTTTAGTTGTTCATTAACTTCAACACACATTTCCTTGCGCATTAGAATCAATTTTAGACGTCATTCCAAAAACCTTTCGGTTAAGAAACAAGCACATTTTAGCACTATATTTGCGATATTTCTTTCCAACAATTGTTTTGCAGATTTTAAACAATTTCTTACTCCATACTTCTGTATTTAAAAATGTACTGAATCATCGATTCAAGTGTGCAATAACATCTTCATTCGTTTCATTATTTCTGAAATTTTTTTTAACATTCAAACTTTCGATCGCTTTTCTGATCAAATTATTGGGATAATATGTTGCTCATTGTAGATAACCCACATATTTTGAAAGTCAGGAATCCAAATCCAACAAAAACAAAAAAATATATGTTTATTTAGAGGAAGTACGTTGTTTGTGTTTGATTTCGTAAATTAAAATATCATTTGCAGTAAGTAATTTCGTAAAGGTTCGGCCTTTGAACCATTAATATTGAGTCCTACTTCATAAAATTGAATTATTAAGTCAAAGAATATTCAAGTTGCTCTCTTTTTTTGCTTTGCGCACTGCATAACAAGAAAATTTTAACTATATAAGGATACTTCAGGGTTTTTTAATTTTATTTTTAATTCTTTAACCGTTTCTAAGGCCGTGGTAAATATACTTACAACCACTTTTTAAAGTTCATGTTGAACTTTTTCACCACTTTTAATTTAGGTTTCCATTTGTTAATCACTTCAGCTTTCTTGAATTGAGTTTGAATAAAATTGGTAACCATTTGTTAATTTAAGAAAACGTATAAAAATTATGATATACATAATTTCTTTTGAAGTTTGTAGCATTTATAAAATTTATTTTGTAAATATCAAAAAATAAAAGTCAATAAGTTCCTAATAGGTCGTGGTAAATACACTTACCACCAAAAAAAAAAATAGCATTAAATTTTAGATTAATTTCCTATAAGCTAAATGAGTTTATTTTCTTATAACAATTACTATTCTACTATAAATTTCAATTCCAAAAATACTTTAAATTTTCTAAAAATAAATGGCCCATTAAAGGGTTAAAGGTAAGCTGAAAGTATATTTTTTTCATTCACCATTATATTGAATCATCGATATAATCTTTTTTTAAAATTAATTTTCCCATAATATAAAATTTAATGTCAAATCTATTTATTCCTTAAGAAAGTAATCAAAATTTAAAATGATTTCCACCTATACCAGGAAATAAATTTGTATTTACATTTACTTGAAGAAGTTATAAAAACTACATATGTTACATTACTACTTAACTATATTGCTTTGATATTCGAAAGAAAAAAAACATACAATAGTTTATGTTTAGAAATAACTTAAGAAAACCGAGCTCGAACATTTTTAAAATGAGTCCTTTTTTCTGCCATTGAGACGGTCCAAATATTTCGTATTCTCGAATACCTGGATGCGGATCGTGTTTTACTCATACATTTCGCATAAATTGCACAAGAGAGAGATTTGCATTGCGTAGGCGCTTTGTTTTTATGACATGCCATAAATCCTAGCCGCGAGTGTTGCATTACCCAATACACCAGCAACCGACTTAATAAATGATATTTTACATCTGGGATATCTCCGAATTCGAATGTTTGGGGGGTTGCATTGTTGCATATGTGAATGCAATCTAACTTTGCTCTTTGCTTAGAAACGAAAGATTGATATTGAAGCAGATCCCTTTTAAATTTTATTGATCTTAAATCGAGATTTCGTTGGAGTCAAGTTTAATTTATGGCATTTCATATTTGCAAGAGTAAAGTATTGATTTGGATATGGAGGCTATTTCTGGAGGTATTAAAACAGAGTTTAGTTGGAATGATTTTTTTTTTGTGTATCGCACGCTTATTTGTCTTTTTTGACTGGATCAAAAAATTAAAATAGATAAAAATCGTAGTATGTAGAACTTCCTAACACATCAAATTCTTCTAGACTTGTGTTAATATTGCACTCAATATTTAAAATTTATAATTATTTGAGAGATTTATGAATGAAATGAATTGGTTAAAACTTTTTTTTTCTTACCAGATACTTAATTTTTACCGGTATTTTCCATTCGATAACTTTTCTTTCCTCAATGTTTCGAAATTATTTTAGATGTTTTCAATATCATATTAACACGTTGAATGCCACGCTGATTTTGCATGGATCGCCTGTCTGGCCAAACGGTAAGTAACTGCAAACTAAGTTTGCAAATATTTGACAGATTTTGCTAGTTTTTGAAAAAGTTTAGCATGACCATGACATATCTGAAAAAAGTGGTGAATTATATAAGCCTACAAATTGTTTAGAAATAGTTAAGGATTGAATTTAGAAATTGAATTTAGTAAACCAAGGAACGCAATTAATAAACTACCACTTGATAATATTTATTCGCTTTCCGGAGCAAATTGACGTCTTTGCGTATATAAATAAAACTATTTTTCTGTGTTCTATATTGCATTCATTTCTTCAAACCATTTTAGTAACGATAATAATATAAAAAAAAATTAAAAATTTACTCGAATTATGTGTTTCTAATAATCTTGGCTTCGCCGATCACCAGTGACCCCCGTGGCACTACGAACAAACTCAGTGCTGGTCAACGGTGACCCCCATGGCATTCAACGTGTTAAAAATGGTGTGGTCGATAATTTGTTTTGAAAAAGGGCTTCTTTTTGATGTTGAACCCAAATGTTAACAACGGAACCAGGGATTTCGCTTTGTTTTTGGAACTTTATCTAAGCTTTACGATTGTCTTTGTGTTAAATCCCTGTGTAAATATATAGTGGGAAAATTGAAATCTTTGCGAAAGAATCTACGTGAAAGAATTTAGAACGAGTCACTTAAGAGAATTCATTCTTAACGGGCTTGGCTTACTCGAAATTGAATGGAAGGAGCAATTGCTGAACTAAACAAATGCCACATTTCAACAACTAATCAGGATAGAGATACCCATACTAGGACACTTGCCGGTATCCCATTGCCGTTGGTTTTAAATTATACAGTTTTATGTAAACACGTTTTAGAAACATAACTATAAACTAAATAAGCACGAGGTTTCAGATAATTTCAGAAATATTAATTTGCTAGCGTAGCTACTACGTTCACGTTCCAAAATTCCAGGATCGAACTCGAAACCCTCTGCCTCCACCAGTGGAGTGAGTGGCACCTTCACTGCTGCTCTAGGAACAGATTCATATGAAAAAGCGACCAAAAAATTATAGTCCAAAATTTATTTTAAAAGAAAGGAGGTAATCAGGAATGAATAAACGCCACTCAGTACTATCAAAAATTTAAAAAATTTTTTTATTAACAACACAATTAGTTTTGTTTTTATTTCAAATAAAAATATTCATTGATTTTTTCCTTACTTTTTAATAAATATATTTGTTTTACTTTCATATTTATTTTCCTAGAATGTTCAAGAATCATATTCCAGATTTTCCCCGCTATTTTTGTGTCGTCCAGTGTTATCAGTATTCATAAACAGCCAGAGACTGTTAAAGAGGAGAGTGAAGTGCTCCTCATCAGCCGGAGGGAGTGAGTGATGCAGCTTATCTCTGGTACAACAGATGCTGAGGAGTATCATTTGTCTTTTGGAGAACTCCTTAAGACTACCTATGAAGATGTTGAATGCAGTATCATGAACGCGAACTATGAATACAGATAAAATACAAAAGAGGCCGTGGGACTTCTTTTTATATTTATATTTATTTAAGAGTACTTTGAAGGTCATGCAAAATCAGAAGTGGCTTTAAATGCTCAGGATTTTTTAGTGTGGATTTTGAAAGCATAAAAAACACTTGTACGAGTACCGAGAAACCTGTAATGTTGACCATCAATCTAAATAGGATTCTTTATTAAAGAATTTAATTTATGAATCACAATTTCACCAAATTTTTCAAATATTATTAACACATATAATAAATCTGTCGGGTCACAAAGTCCTCCATGTTCCCATAACAAATCAAACCTCTGGGGGTACTGATCCAGTAGTTTCCTTGTCTTCTGAATTGGCTCAAAATTACAAGGCTACGGAGTTGAACATTAGTAATCATAAGCCCAAAATTGAGTCGGATGTTCAACGACAGTTATAAAATAAAATGAAATATTATTAAAGAGGCCGGAATAGCCTGGTAGGTAGGGTACTGGGCCCATGCCCAAGAGGTCGTGGGTTCAATCCCCGCAGGGTGAATACCCGTGTAACAAATGGTGACTGGTGCACGTTAAATCTGTCGAGTCACGAAGTCCTCCATATTCTTATGACAAATTATGCCTCTGGGAGTACTGATCCAGGAGTTTCCTCGTTTTTCGGATTGGGTTCAAAATTACAAGGCTACAGAGTTGAACATTAGTTGTCGTGAACCCAAAGTTGGGTCGTCTGCTTAACAACGGTTATAAAATGAAAGTATAAAATAAAATATTATTAAAGAGCTCAGGGGATAGAGCCGCGATAGCTCACCGCGATAGAGCCGCGATAGCTCAGGGGATAGAGCGTTCTCCTTCCAAACAGGTGAACCGTGTTCGAATCCCGACAATGGTTGTTCGATACGAATTCCGCATCCGATTTGCACCGACCGCGGGGTTGACGTGATATATCGTCAGTGGTAGACGGATCATGGGTTAGAGTCCCCTTGCCACCAGGCTAACCGTGGGAGATTTTCATACTTTCAAACTCCATATATTACAAATGTGAGTTAGTTCCATCAAAAAGTCCTCCTCGAAGGCAAACTTCTCCCAATATTTGATCCAGGAGTTTCCTTGTCTTCTGTATAGGGTTCAAAATTACAAGGCTACGTAGTTGAAGATTAGTAGTCGTAAACCTAAAAATTGGGTCTGCTATTCAACGATGGTTATAAATTTAAATATTATTGAAATATTATTAAAATCTTGCTTCAGCCCCTATTTAAGGTAGCCATAAAGGCAAAATCTTTGAAATAAGTTTTTGCTCGAAATGCTTTTGTATGAAAAATAGCTCCAAAAGAGTGTAAATTGTTTTTTCTGAAATTTGGTAATGAATATAAGTTGTCTAAGCGTACATGATTTGGTGAGCTGACACTTTAAGAAATTATTTATTAAATAAAATCTACCATAAAAGTACGTGCTTTTGTACGTGCAAAGAGTCACTTAAATGTTATACTATAGTTATGAGTAATAAATCTTTCAGAGAATTCATCTCATGTCTTAAAATATATTAAATGATTGGTAATTAAATTTCTAATTCAAGTAAAAATAATTACATATTTATCTGCATTTCGAATGGTAATATATAAGAATAACATGATGTAAGAAATGATAAATGATAAACTTATAAACAAGCTATCTATTGATTATCAGTCTAAGTTGACCACAAAGGCAATTCACTGCTATTAATTAATTTGCAAAAGTTTTACCTTAATAACTTTTATACACCTTATTAAGAAAATTCAAAACTTTTGTTTTAATAATTATAGACAGATGGATGTACATTTTTCCATTTTCTAAAGAATGCATTGCATGATTACATATTTCCTACGCTTTTTATTATCCAAGTTATTTCAGAAAAAACAATTCCATAATGATCGGATAAGAGGTTATAATAATAAGAGTTAATAATAATAGGAGTTAAAAATAATAAGAGTTATTAATAAATTTATACTTAATGCTTGAAAAAATATTTCAGCCTATGAAGTTATCTGTATAAAACTTAAATACTGAAAACAAATAAGTAAAACAAAAAAAAATCTACTTTTACATGTTTAAGACTTTTAGTAATCCACATTATTTTCTCGTTAAAAAAATTAAATTTGCTATAAAAGAGAAACAAATAATTTAATACAATGCAGATAATATTTTCCCTAACAAAAAAACTAGGATTAAAAATTAACATCAAACTAACTTTTTAACCACCTGTTCTCTTGAAACAAAAAAAGAACTAATTCAAATAAAATTATTTAACATTGATGCAAATAAATTAACTTAACTATATTGACTTTTAAAGCTAAAATAAAATAAAATCAATGAAATTTGCATAAATGCAAAATAAAAGACTATTTGGAACCACTTACACCTTTGAAACAAAAGTGATGAGTACAATTATGATAATGGAGATACTGTAAACTAATTTGAATTACATTCGCTTTTTAAGTAAAAGTAAAAATAAATAAATACGCGAAATTAGAATAAATAAGGAACATCAAACTAACTAATTTAACTACATTCTCTCCTAAAACAACAATAAAAACCAGAACAAATAAAATAGAAAAAATGACACTTAACTAAATTTAACTACCTTCACTTGTAAAAGGAAACTAAAAAGTAGAAAAACAAAAACAATATGAGGTTATATGAAACATAATAAATAAACTTTAACTACTTTCACTTTTTAAACAAAGGTAAAAGATAAAATATATAAAGTTTGCGTAAATACGAAATATTAAACTAATTTGAACTTCTTATACTTTTAAAACAAAAGTGATGAATAAAACTAGGATAATAGAAATACATTAAACCAACTTAAACTACCTTCCATTTCTACACGAATGTAAAAAATCAAAAAAAAAAAAAATTGAATAAATGAGAAACATTGAATTAACTGTTAACTACTGTCACTTTTTAAACAAAACTGATAAACAAAGTAAATAAATTCAGGATAAATGAGACAATTTAAACATGCATTAGCTACCTTTGCATTCTGAAAAAATAAAAATATAAAAAAATTTCAAAATAGTTTCACCGAAAAGCAAGAGATAAAAAAATTATTCATTTTATACCGTCAAATTATTTCGAACCAAATTTAAAATTTAATTCTGATTTTTTGTTGCTGTTGTTAATATTGCATTTATTGCATCTAATTTAAGAAATTCTAACAATACATAGAAATTATGGACAGATTAAAACAGAATCGTACAACAGTCAATGCTTTTGAATTGACATGGCTTTTCATCCTTAGTATATTCTGTAAAACTAATGAACATTATTATTCTAGAATGAAAGGAAAAAGAATATTTTTTATATATATTTTCTTGTCAGAAAGTGTTAGAGAACCTAATTTAACCATCTTCTATTCTTTGCTCAGAAAAAATATTCTGTTTCCATAGTTACGTGTAATAGCATTACAGCAATGACTGACGAAAAACACCCTGATAGAGTTTGGTTTTTCTTTTCTCTGAAAATGTTCTTTTTTATTCTTTTCAGGAAGTTGATCCTTTTGTTGCTGCTTCTCCTTTTGTTACCTCTTCTTGTTTTTTGGATCATAAATTGAAAGATTTTCTTTTTTTCTTAAACAGTGTCAAACTTCTACTTGTTTAATGATGCTTGCACAACAAAAAACCTGTTTATGAAATCTCTCTTTTTTTAAATTTTTTTTATTATTAAGACATTCTTAAAGGGGACAAAATAGTTTGATTTTGTGTTAAACGGATAATACAAAAACATCTTTAGTTTACTTATTGATTTTTGCTTGAAAGGGGAACAAAAAAAATTTTTTTTAAACAAAATAGTACTTTTTTCAGGTGTAAACATTTATATTAGTTGGGAGAAGCCTTCATAAATAAAGAAGCGTTATTTAATAGTATCTTGTGAGCATTTCTCACTAAATCGAACAAAAACTGAAGAAAAATTATTAATTGTAAGGATTCTCTTTATTCTGGCTATCAAAGTATTAAGTAACAATTGATTAAAGATAGATAATAAGGTTGATTCAAACAAAAGTAAAAATAAATAAATGAACAAAATTAGGATGAAAAAGGAACATCAAACCAACTTATTTAACTCTACCTTCCCTCCTAAAATAACTATAAAAACTGAAATAAATGAAATGGGAAAAAATGACAACGAACTAAATTTAACTATCTTCACTTTTAAAAGGAATCTACAAAAGTAAGACAAGATAAAATGAAGTGATATGAAGAATAATAAATCAACTTTAACTACTTTCGCTTTTTAAACAAAAGTAAAAGATGAAATATATAAAGTTTGCATTAATGCGAAATATTAAACTAACTCGAACTACTTATTCTTTTCAAACAAAAGTGATGAATATAATTATGATAATAGAGATACAATAAACTAGCTTAAACTATTTTCCAATTCTCAACGAAAGTAAAAAATCGAATAAATGAGAAACATTGAACTAACTGTTAACTACTGTCACTTTTTAAACAAAACTGATAAACAAAGTAAATAAATTCAGGATGAATGAGACAATTTAAGCATACATTAACTACCTTTGCTTTCTAAAAAAATTAAAAATAAAAGAATAAAACAATTTTATATAACAGTTGCACCGAAAAGCAAGAGAGAGAAAATGATTAATTTTTTACCGTCAAATTATTTCAAACCAAATTTTAAATTTAATTCTGATTTTTTTCTTGTTGTTGTTAATATTGTATTTAATGCATCCAATTTAAGAAATTCTAACAATAAATGGAAATTATGGGTAGATCAAAACATAATCGTACAACAGTCAATGATTTCCATTGACATGGCTTTTCATTCCTAGTACATTCCGTAAAACTAATGAACGTTATTATTCTAGACGAAAGGAAAAGGAATATTTTTTTTACGTATATATTTTCTTGTCAGAAAGTGTTAGAGAACCTAATTTAACCATCTTCTATTCTTTTCTCAGAAAAAATATTCTGTTTCCATAGTTACGTGTAATAGTATTACAGCAATGACTGACGAAAAACACCCTGATGGAGTTTGGTTTTTCTTTTCTCCGAAAATGTTCTTTTTTATTCTTTTCAGGAAGTTGATCCTTTTGTTGCTGCTTCATCCTTTTGTTACCTCTTCTTGTTTTTTGGATCATAAATTGAAAGATTTTCTTTTTTTCTCAAACAGTGTCAAACTTCTACTTGTTTAACGATGCTTGCACAACAAAAAACCTGTTTATGAAATCGCTCTTTTTTTTAGTTTTTTTAAAATACTAAGACATTCTTAAATTGACAAAATAGTTTGATTTTGTGTTAAACGGATAATACAAATACCTCTATAGTTTACTTATTGATTTCTGCTTGAAAGGGGTACAAAAATGTTTTTTTTTAAACAAAGGAGTATTTTCTTCAGATTTTAAAGCTTGTTTTAGTTGGAAGAAACCTTCGTCGACTAAGAAACGCTATTTAATAGTATCTTGTGAACACTTCTCAGTAAGTCGAACTAAAACTGAAAAAACATTATTAATTGTAAGGATTCTCTTTATTCTGGTTGTCAAAGTATTAAATAACAATTGATTCGAGGTAAAATAATAGGTCTGGTGAAAGAACAAGATTGTTTTTCATAGAAATAATTAAAATTGTTAGAAAGGCTGACTCTGGGAGTTGAAGTGAAAAGATAACTCTGCATATATTAGACAGAAAGAGGTTTTTCATTTAATTTTCGACTATGACTTATACATAAATTGCAATACAATTTATTGTTATATTCTATTTTCACATTAAATTTTTTTTTTTATAAAATTCGTCTTGATTAATCAAAAATTACACTGGGGAATAAATTTTTCGTTGCATTTCTGCACCCCAAGTCAAAATTTTTGATGGTTTTCCACTGTTGGACCAAAAAAATCCTGATGGTAACCATCAGTAATTTCATCATGAAAAACTAAATTTTTGATGGTAACCAACATAAGTAACCATCCCCCAAAGTAGGAATTCGGATTGATTTATGATGGTCCATAAGAATGGCAACTTGTTTTGATGATTTGTTCTTGTTGACCCATCTGAAATTTCCATCATAGTTTCTTAGAAATCAACTGCTGGAACGATCATGAACCACCATCCCAATATAGGAATTTGGACAGATTTATGATGGTCCAACATAATGACAACTTGTTTTGATGATTTGTTCTTCTTGACCCATCTGAAATTTCCATCATAGTTTCTTAGAAATCAACTGCTGGAACGATCATGAACCACCATCCCCCAAAGTAGGAATTCGGACTGATTTAGGATGGTCCAACATAAGAATGGCAACTTGTTTTGATGATTTGTTCTTGTTGACCCATCTGAAATTTCCATCATAGTTTCTTAGAAATCAACTGCTGGAACGATCATGAACCACCATCCCCTAAAGTAGGAATTTGGACTGATTTAGGATGGTCCAACATAAGAATGGCAACTTGTTTTGATGATTTGTTCTTGTTGACCCATCTGAAATTTCCATCATAGTTTCTCAGAAATCAACTGCTGGAACGATCATGAACCACCATCCCCCAAAGTAGGAATTTGGACTGATTTATGATGGTCCAACATAAGAATGGCAACTTGTTTTGATGAATTGTTCTTGTTGACCCATCTGAAATTTCCATCATAGCTTCTTAGAAATCAACTGCTGGAACGATCATGAACCACCATCCCAATATAGGAATTCGGACTGATTTAGGATGGTCCAACATAAGAATGGCAACTTGTTTTGATGATTTGTTCTTGTTGACCCATCTGAAATTTCCATCATAGTTTCTTAGAAATCAACTGCTGGAACGATCATGAACAACCATCATCCCAATGTAGGAATTTGGACTGATTTAGGATGGTCCAACATAAGAATGGCAACTTGTTTTGATGATTTGTTCTTGTTGACCCATCTGAAATTTCCATCATAGTTTCTTAGAAATCAACTGCTGGAACGATCATGAACAACCATCATCCCAATGTAGGAATTTGGACTGATTTATGATGGTTCAACATAAAAATACCCAATTGTCTTGATGGTATATTCCTGCGAACCAACAAGAATTCCCTTTAAACCATCATGGAAATGTATAGTTGGAACCGTCATGGATCATCATGGATTGTTGGTTCATGACAATCAAATCTAGCTTGATGGTTAACCATCATATTATTAAAGTAGCATTTTCCATCATGGAATGATGGTAGGTTGTTGGCCTATCAAAAAGCATGAATACATAACGGGAAATGTTGGAAGATGGTGACCATTAGATGACGTTTCGCCATCATGAATCGCACGGTAAACATGATAAACCATCAAAATGTTTTGATAAGACCATCTAGAGTTTTGACTTGGATAAATACTTGATCTTGCCTAATTCGGGTATGGAGATTTCAAATAAATTAGTTTTGCTTCTAAAGCTGCAGATTTTTTTTAAATGGCAGTTTCAGTAAATTTTTTGCAGAAATTTGTTAAGACTGTTTAAAATTGCTATATAATAAAGGGGATCGAGTACTTGTTGCGACTAACTTCTAGGGGAGTTAGGGCACATCAATCGGATTAAAATTTCATCGGAACACATGTCCGGAGAGTGACGTTTTGATCTTTTCATAGGAACAAATGTCATCGTACGCGGCTAGAGAAGCTCCTCCATTATATGACTTGTTTAGATGTTCATAATAGGGAAATAGTCGTAGTGGAGCATGATGACTTTTTCGGGCAGAGGTTCCAATGCAATTTTAATCCTGAGGTCGTGTTTTAAGGGGAGTCGGTAGGGCATAAGTTATTAATGCTCAAACTGACCGATTTCGAGGTACCTTTTCGCCTTAAAATTTTTTAAATTTTTTGGGTTTTTGAATTGTTTTGATATGATATGGCTTTGAAATCTTTGGGAATATTTGAGATTATATCAGTTGTATGTTCTATTAATATTTAGAGTTGACAGGAATACTTTTTGAGTTATGAAAGATTTTTGCTCAAAAATGAGGAATCTTTATAAAGAAAATTAAAAGTTCTCAGTATATAATTTTTTTAAAAAAATCTGGTAAAGATATGTATAAATAGTTATCACAGTGTATGCATGTATATGTAAATATACTGTGAAAAAAAACTGAAGCGATATCTTGTTTAGATGCTGAGAAAAGGTAGATCGAATAATGTCAGTTTTAGCACTATTGGTATATGTCATACTGACTCCCTTTGAGTCCCAAATCTACATTAACAACAGTCGATTTGAGTCGCAACATTTATATGACTCCCTGTTATATACAGCTGTTTTAAACTGGTACACTTTTAAGAAAAATATTCTAAAAATGTCTTTTAATTAAAACTGTAGCTTGGTCGGTGAAGCCGATTGCAGATTTTAAGTCAGCGATACCTAAGCATCAAAGATCTGTTAAAAAATCCCATGCGTTCCCCAGTGTTATTCATTATCCAACATAATCAACAATTAATTTTTCGGACATAATAACGGCACCTGTCTCATTACGCTTTCTGATTTAGCATTTACTTGTACTTGACAGAGTATACTTTGACAGATTAATGTTGATTCGAATAAAATTTAATACATAGAGTTACTCTTAGAATTGGATTTCAACGATTTTTTTTTCATTCAAATTATTTTTTAAAATTTACAACTTAAACTTTTTTACTATCTGTAAAATAAAATTAGAAGGTGTTTGATTGAGTAATACTTTCGATTTAAAACATGAGCTCTGCTTTATTCCAGCCTTTTTTCCCTTTCATAATGTGTTTTGAAAGTTCAAAACTAAGTCTGGATAAATTAAAAAAAAGAAACAATAGAGGATTAAAAAATAAAAAATAATAAATCAATCCATCACTGCATCTTCCTTATTTTGAGGTGATGTCTTTCATAGATCGAACTGAGTGGGAAAATAAATTGAATGTTCTAAAAACTCGAAGCACAGAACAAAATTCGAAGCATAGAAATTCGAAATGATGTGGGGAAAAATAAAACATGGAATTGCCAGCTGTGACTTCAAGTCGATTAAGTGATGGAATAATTTTAAGGAAGACGTCAACGAAGTCTTAGAAATATGCAAATTCGGGTAAACATATTCGAGACTAGAGAAAAGAATGGTTTGGGTTTAATTTCTAAAAACTTTAAACTTAAGTTTCAAAGCAATAAGCATTAAAGAAAAATTTCTTTTCACTATTATTACAGTATTATATTATTTATTCAAAATATAGGGCTTAAACCTTGACGATAAATCTTCTCTTACTTTTTCTGCAAACATATGAAATGGAATGTTTCATACTTTTTTTCTAAACCGCTCTGGTTTAAATATTAATACTCGAAATATATATACTAAAACTTACTCTTTTTCATAGTAATTGCGCCCCAAAATACCATTTTTAAAAATGGAAATATTAGATTGTAACGAAAGCACAACTTAGTATCGTTAAAAATGCTGTAAGTAAATTATTTTCTGGCATTCTTCATGCAATAATTCTTCACCGATTCTGTAATGTAATAGAAGAAGATGTAATAATTGAGATTTATTCATGGGATATACGGACAAAACGATTCTGGTAATAATTTGTATGATATTGACATTTCTGGTAAAAGATTAAAATAAAAAAATTAATTAAAATAAAAAAAATTCTGGTAATAAAACCAAAATATAAGGTATTTAAACTATTTATTTGATAATTTTTCCTTTGTATGTAACAGTATAATAATAATATATAATAATAAATAATAGTTTT
Source organism: Parasteatoda tepidariorum (assembly GCF_982258835.1). Taxonomy (NCBI): domain Eukaryota; kingdom Metazoa; phylum Arthropoda; class Arachnida; order Araneae; family Theridiidae; genus Parasteatoda; species Parasteatoda tepidariorum. The sequence continues at coordinate 14,348,524 of NC_141757.1, read as the reverse complement.
TACTACACACTTAGTAAAATCACAATACTGAAATGTAATTTTAACTGAATAAATAGTTTTTGTGCCATGCTCTGAGGTATCATGATGAATCTACTAAATTTTATTCCATTTACGACCAAACAATATGGTAAAAAAATATTGTATAATTTAGTATATGAAAAAGTATTGCCAATGAGCTTAAACGAGAATTATCGTGATTTCCGGTCTTTCCATGGAGCCAGAAACAAGTTTAATTTTACCTATATCCAGGTATTTTTGAACATGCCTTTTTCTCTCAGCATGTAAATAAAACCAAATTATATACATTTAATTAATTTGTATTGATTATAAACAATTAATAATATTTATGTTTTTCTAAATAATTATTCATCGATGAATTTATACAAAAACAAATCTTGAGGCCGGATGACAGAAGTGGCTTATGAATGATAAATGTATGACTTCTCTAAAAAAAAATAATAGTAATTCTTGGAAAATTTTTAAAAATTTGTATAAGAGAAATTTATATTTTTTAGACTATTTTAAGTAATTTTATTATTTATAATTTCACAGAAACTATAGTACAAAATTTTGAAATGTAGGAATGCTAATTTGAGTACCAAAAATTTTAATAATAAATAAAACTTTAAATTAAAACCTTAAAATTTAAACCTTATTAAGCCTAATATATATGACGAAATTCACAGCTTCAATGAAATGAACGTAATAATTTACTCATTTGGACGAAATCTTCCTTCTCAATATTTTCCAGGAACTAGAAGTTTCACGCAAAGAAAATTTCACCAATTTTTAGTACTCATTCTTACAATACATGTGGGATATTGCCGAACATTAAAAAACATTATGTAAAAATATATAATACTTATAGATTAATATTTAAGCTCATTCTAGATAAGAAAAACAAATGAAGAAAAACAAAATATAGTTTTTTTGAAGCGAACAAGAATATACACTAAGTGTGATTTGTTTACTTCAATAGAGAACTTCATAGAAAAAGGCAGTGCAATGCTAGGTCTTGCTTATAGAAATGTCTGTTTCCACAGTAAAAACGTGTCACTTCAATTTTTCCAAGTTATGTTGAAAAAGCATGTACTGACTTTAATTTTATTGGAAAATTATAATAGCAAACTTGTTCACTGTATTTAGTACTTAAATAAAGTTTTTTGTCTGCTTATCAGCATTTTATAATAGGTTCACAAAACACTTAATTAACCAATAATATCAAAGCATCGAACCATATCTTTATATTACCTGCAATCTTTATATTACTTGAAAACTTTATAATATCTTAAATATTTATAATATTTGAAATTTTAATCTGGTGTTAATTTGAAACACTTTTCACTTTATGATATTGAAATCAAGTAAGAGTTTGCAGCAAACTTGAATAATAAAATATTTCGACAAACTTTAAAATCGATAACAATGATGGCACTATTAAAACATTAATATTTCCATTCATTTAAGATCTTTTTAAAGTATCTGCAATCTTTATATTACTTGGAAACTTTATAATGCTTGCAATGTTTACAATATTTGTAATTTTAATCAGCTATTAATTTGGAATACTTTTCACTTTATGATATTGAAATCAAGCAAGAGTTTGCAGCAAATAAAATATTTCGACAAACTTTAAAATCGATAACAGCGACGGCACTCTTAGAACATTAATATTCCCATTCATATAAGATCTTGTTCAAGATCATGTTTTTAAAAATATTTTTAATATTAAAAAGAAGAAAAAAAATTCAAAGGAACAGGCAGAAATAAAAATTTCCACCACATTAATTAATCATTTAAGAAAAATATTAATTCCGAATGTGTTTAAAGTTCGCAAATTAAATAAAGTACTCCAAAAATTTTCAATGAGATAAGTTGATTTATATTTCTAAAAATGTCCTTTGAGGGTCGGATGCAATTCAATTCATAAATAACTTCCAAACAATTCTCAAAAATGTTCTCGACACTAAATCTATAACTTCAATACTATCTGCAATCTTTATATTGCTTGAAAACTTTATAATTTCTGCAATATTTATAATATTAGCAATTTTAATCAGGTAATTATTTGAAACACTTTTCACTCTATGATATTGCAATCATGCAAGAGTTTGCAGCAAATTTGAACAATAAAATATTTCGACAAGCTTTAAAATCTATAACAACGATGGCACTATTAAAACATTAATATCCCCATTCATATAAGATCTTGTTAAAGAGTATGTTTTTAAAAATATTTTTAATCTAAAAAAAATTCTAAAGAACAGGCAGAATTAAAAATTTCCATCACATTAATTAATCATTTAAGAAAAATATTAATTCCAAATGTGTTTAAAGTTCGCAAATTAAATAAAGTACTCCAAAACTTTTCAATGAGATAAATTGATTTCTATTTTTAAAAACGTCCTTTGAGTTTCCGGACGCAATTCAATTGATAAATAACTTCCGAACAATTCTCAAAAATATTCTCGACACCAAAGTACTTTTTTTTCCCCTGCAGTAATCAGAAGTTCTGAAAAATCGACACCACTTTCAAATTGCACCGTTTATTTTCTTCCTTTTTTTTTTCTTCCTTCCCTCGAATAAAGACAGATTGTAGTTGAGATACACGGCCCATAAATCACGTCACCGGTGTCAGAATCTTTCCCATTGATTTTTAATTATAAGATTTACTTGGAACTTCGTGTCAAGACATAATAAAAGAGGCTATCATTATGCGCGGGGCCCGTGCAGATGGCGAATGAAGATATTTTTATTGGAGCCCACTTACTGATTTTGATGATGACAGGTGCAGAGGATAGATGAATCTTTTATTTCACGCAAAGGCGCAATGCCCAACATTTGCATATTATTCTAATTCGCCCGAAGCAATAACGTTCTAATTTTTGCTGCGCTAATTGAAAGCGTTAAACTTGAGATTTATGAACGGTTTACCTTAAACATAGGGTATTTATGTTTTTTTTTTAAATAAATCAAAAAAGATTTTTTAAAAAAAAACGGAAACGATTTGGATAAGTGGAAGTAATTGTCGGCGGTAACACCATTGTTAGTTTCATATTGTGATTTTTGTTTTATTTTGATTTGTAGAAATACTTTTTTAGGACTACTGATTATGGTTACGATATTTTCACTTTGTTCAAATTTATTTGTACAATGTGCAAAATAAAAAGCAGTTGCCCTAATTACAATTGCTCTGGTGATCAGGCTTTTACGCGGTTAGACTTAATTTTAATTGGTAAGGGCTTTAACTTTATATATGTATACTTTATATATATATATATATATATATATATATATATATATATATATATATATATATATATATATATATATATATATATATATATATATATATATATATATATATATATATATATATATATATATATATATATATATATATATATATATATATATAATATGTGTATCTTTAAAAACATACTCTTTAGCAAGATCTTATATAAATGAGAACATTAATGTTTTAATAGTGCCATCATTGTTATCGATTTTAAAGCGTGTCTAAACATTTTATTATTCTAATTTGCTGCAAACTCTTGCTTGATTTCAATATCATAAAGCGAAAAGTGTTTCAAATAATTACCTGATTAAAATTGTAAATATTGCAAATATTATAAAGTTTGAAAGTAATATAAAGATTGGAGATACTATTGAGGTTACAGATTTGTATTCTGATACGGTTCGATGATTCGATATTATTGGTTAGTTAAGTGTTTCGTGAACCTATTATAAAATGCTGATCTGCAGGTCTGATAACATAATGCTGATCTGATAACATGTACTAACAAATTAAAGTTAGTACATGTTTTTAAACATAATTTAGAAAAATTAATTGTAATATATAAATATTATATAATATATAAATATGCTAATAAGTGTTGATTATACTTAAAATTACAAAATCAGCTACAGAAATACGCAAATCTTCTAAATGAACATTTATTACAAATTTTGGTTCTTGAATTCTCAAAATTTGGGTTTAGCAACACAAAGAAAAAAAGTTAGGTCGAATCTTTCTGAATATGGTAAAATTTACAGCGTCCCTTGCTGTTTGGGAGGACCATGGAGTTCGGTAATTGTTACCGAAGCTCGTTGGTAAAATAAATAATAGAATATCTTTTTATTATAAGTAAAAAAAAAATGGTAAATGTAGTAACATTCAGTTATTTTCTCGTATCTTAGGGCATTGCATAAAAATCATTTATTCGGATAAATTTACTTTTAAGTTTTCCTTTCCCTTTTTTTTCTTAGTTTTTATGTTTTACTAAATTACTAAATGTGTGGTAAAAATAATTAATTTTGAAAACCAGGATTTACGGAAAAACATATGAACGGAAAAATTACAAAATGAATGGTTTAAATACCGTATATTTTGGTTTTATTAACACCTGGATTATGTTTTTTTCTCAGAAATATCATGGCCAGTATTTCGTCATTACCAAAAATATCATTTTAAATAATGGAATTTTGCAATAGGAGGAGCGTTGCTCTAGTAATTTAGGTAAGAGAGAATAATATCGTCGCTTAAAATATCGTCTGGTCTTCACTAATTGTATAGCAAGTTTGCGGTCATCCGCTCAAACCTTTAAGATTGAATCCTAGAACGTGAAAATCCATTCAATGGATTAAAAGTTGTTCAGGATGGTCTGTCTCTTATTTTCCGCTGTTTACATAAGTTTAACATCCAAAACAGAGATAGCGATATTTTTTAAAAGAGGGAATATATTGCACAAAAAAATGATGATATATTTATTAAAGAAATATATATTTGTTTGAGATTTTTTTATGAAACAAGCTGTAAACTAGGAACCTTAATGTAGGTAATGTTGAGTTTTTTCGTTTTTTTTAATAGAAAATAAAAGTTTTATTAAGCGAGAATGGGTATAATTTGAATGTTGCTTCATCAAGTACTGTGATTGTCATATAATTGTTAGTTTTAATTTGAAATGATGATTCTCCCTTTATTATGATTATTTTTATAGGGTTGCTGGATTTGTGTTTGTATACTTTTCTTCAAATAAATAAAAATGCAGGGAAAATATTAAATTTGTAAAGTGTTTATAAAGTTTTTTGAAATAAATTTATTAACAAACAAGTTTTGACAATAATTTTTTGGTATTTGACTAAATGTAAATTTAGTGACTTTAAAAATGAATTTTTAATTTATTTTCTGCTTCAATTTTATTAAGTTTTTTAACATTTTTCTTTAATTTAATATTATTGATTTTAACATTTTAATTATTTTTTTGACATTTTTTATTATTTTATTATTTTTTATTTTAATAATTAGTTTTTTTTAAATAATTTTTGATTGAGATCAGATGTAACCTAAACATTTTTCACTTGTAAATTTACAGCTTTCGAAAGTTCTGCTTAATTTTACAAGCTGGTGAAAAGGGCGCTGAAATTAATGAAAAAACCAAAAGTGAAAAAATAATTCTGAAAAATAAAATCTCATTTTTTTACATTTTATTAAAAATTAATGTCATTAGAATTATTAATTTCATTAAAAAAGTATAATATAAAGGTTATTTTGCTGAAGAATTTTGAGAACTTGGTTCACGTATAATAATAATTAAACAGTCCTTTTCCTAACCTCAAAAATTTAACAATTAAAATAACTTAACTGAGAATGAAATGAATCATCTAGTAAAATGCAAGTATATCCAAGGAAGACTTCTCGTCGCTGTGAGGACGTATTTATTCTAAAGTAGTAGAGATTGCAAGAAAGCTTATTTTAGAAAATGAATTTCCTTAAGGACTGCTACCTAGAGATTAATTGCAAAATGCGAGGAGGTGAAAATTAATTTTTAAGCAAGATTTATCTCGAAATTATTTCAGTGTCGTTTTATTGTGTCTCTGTCTCACAATAACTGTTCTTAATCTTGCAATAATTGCTAAGACGCTGTTTCAAGATACTGTGAGCTGCATAAATGTGTTTTTATTTTCTTGAAAAAAATAAATAAAAGCTTTTAGAGTGGTTATATATGTAGAATTAAAAATAGTGACAATTGTGTGTGGAAAACAAAATTAAATTCGAAATAATGTAAAATGGAAAGCAAAATAATAAGAATTACTCAACGTCCAATTCGAATTTAAGCAAAAGGAGGGTGGTAAGATAAACAAGTGTCTCGATACTGAATATCTAATCGAATATTTGCAATGATGATCAATGAATATGTTTGCTAAATCAGAGGTGAAAATAAGCAGTATTTTATATTTTTTAACAGTCGAAATGATTACTCCAAAGAAACTGGAACAAAAAGAAATAATTGATGTAAAAAACTTTATTTGTTTCGAAATTCATAAATCTGGAGAAAAAAAAAACATGTTTCGAATCCTTATGAAAAAAGGAAAGAAAACGTCCCTTCACAAGACGAAATGCCCTAGGCGAAAATGAGGAAGACGAAACAGATCTAGAAAAAACGCCAAGTCGCCAACAATAAACTAAAACACAAAAAAGGATAAAAGAATACTATAAATGACCATAAATAAAATTGATGGTCGTATTATAAATTATTTCAATATAATAAAAAAATAATAAGAAACAATTATCGTTACTTTGAACCATAATCTCATTCAGATATGCTTCTTCCTAATGAAGTGCCTTGTTGAACCATGCTACATTGCAAATTAATATTTACATTACTTGATTCTACAGTACTCGTTTCAACTTAATCAGCTTATATCATACTGAAGAGCCATGATGTCACAGGGTATAGAGCGTTCGCCTTCCAATGAGGTGAACCGGGTGCGAATCCCAGCAATGGCTGGTCGATACGAAACAGCATCCAGCTCAAACCGATCACAGTGCTGAAGTGTAATATCCTTAATGGTAGACGGATCATAGGTTAGAGTCTCTTGCAAACGCGAGTTAGTTCTATCAAACAGTCCTCCACGAAGTCAAATTTCTCCCAATACTTGATTCAGAAGTTCCCTAGTTAATCGGGTTCAAAATTACATGGCTACGGAGTAGTCCGAAGCCTAACAGGAATTAAGAGAACCTAACAGGAATTTTTAACCTCTTTTTTCTACTTTTTTTACAAAATAATCTATAAAAAATGTTCTAATTGATGTATCAACAGTCGAATGCACAAAATTTTTAAGATGAATATTGTAAGCACTGATAAAAAAAAAATTATTTTTGAAAATATGTTAATGTAAAAAATACTTGGGGATTTAAAAATTTAGAATTCCTTCATTTTTTTTTTAAATTTAAAAAAAAAAACATTTAAATTTCAAATTTTAATTAAAAAAAATTTTAAAAAATTTAAATTAAAATTTTTTTTTCTTTAAATTTAAAAAAAATTAACCGTTTAACTATTTTTTAATGATAAATTATTAATCATAAGTTAAATGAGCATGTAAAGCATCCACAAAATGAATGATTATACAGTTATTAAAGATAAAAAAAATTATTGCAAGGGTACCATGACCCCCTTAAAGAAAGCAATGAATATCTTTAAAAATTATTAACTTTATCTAATCACAGTTTCCCTTTGCCTCAAGATTTCCGCTGCACGAACTGTAAATTATTAATTTATGATAACCTTGGTGCCGAGGGAGAAATTAATTATGTAAGGTTTTGTGGCGATAACACCGAAACCCTCAGTTTCAGGTTTCGGGATCCCCCATCGCGATTTACTCATCACTTAGCAATCACTAAATGACCTAAAATAGCTGCATAGGCTCTAATAAATTGACCCTACCGTTTGCAATTGGACGGTAAAGGGAAATCGAGACATTAACTACAGGGGCGAATGGACGTGAATGGACGTGTTTCAGAGGATTGGCTTTTGTTTAGGATTCTGTTTCAGGGAAATCGATTCGAGAGAAGAGTTACTCTCAGAATTATTGATTCTGAGCTCGACAATTCCGTTCGTGGATATATTTTTATCACCGGATACAAAGGTAAATTGATACAATTTTTCATCAAATTTTAATCACGGGTATAGAATATCCTTAGTTATAAACCGAGAATGTTAGAACATAGGTTATGTATGAATATGCATATATATCTATATCTATCTATATACAATACCTTTCCAAATTATTAGACGCACTGTAAGAGTCTTTGTAAAATCTCAATTATTCGGTGATACTGTACAGCTTTATTGTTTTAACGCGACTGAAACCGGTTTCCACGTGTTTACGTTCGTGTTTCAATTGGTTGAATTAGGCGATATATAATGTAAATTCGACGATTGGATAAATTAGACGATATATTATATAAATAAAGAATATTTATTATATCAGGTATTATATTAGTATATTGTAATAATTAGACCAAATTATTAGACGCACAGTAGTTTTTTTTAATAATTACATGTTTTACACGAGTTTACATGCTATATTTTAATATTTACGCATACATGTAATGGATTTTTTATTCAGGAGATGTTTATATACTTCCTATTTGTATTTATTTTTAATTTATTGCATTACAATGTTAGCTAATTGATGCACGAACATAAACAAGTGTAAACCGGTTTCAGCCGTGTAAAAACAATAATGTTTTATAGTATTACCTGATAATTAAGATTTTACATCTTATCTTAATATATATATATATATATATATATATATATATTAAGATAGATAGATAGGTAAATATTTAATGAAAAAATAAATTAAAATATTTCTTTTTCATGTTTATTTTGTGTTCTTTTTCGTACAATTGAACGGGCATGATACAAATTGTAAATCTTTCCAATTCTTAGTGTAGTTTTGTAAAGTTTAATTATTATATGATTAAAAATGTATTAAGCATTATGAGCTGAGGCGAAAAATATATTTTCATTAAAATGTTGTTTTGAAATGCCCACCGATTTAAACACATTGGTTAGTAGTAGAGTCCCTGATATCTAACTTTGCTAGATGGTTAATAAATACGGATTATATTTTTTGATGGGTCGAGAGCCAAAGTTTACCGAAATACAAGAAAACAAAGTAAAAGGGAATGATGGACAAGGTATTTTTGTCTGGTCGAATTTCAGAATTATAGTTATGGATAATTTCTCATTCTTTTAAAATTCATCTGAACTAATCATTGTACCTTTTATATGTAGATATAATGCAAAAATTATTCATGAAATAATTAGATTTTTAAAATAATGATAGCTCAATTGGTAAGTCCAGTTAATTGCTATTTTTTTTATAAAAAGTTCGTTTCGTTGCTAAGAAATGCATATTATGTTAACAAAAAAAAAATATTACGTTGAATCCCTTTTAGACAGACGATCACCGTTTACTTTTTAGACATCCATTCTTTTGTAACACATTCAAAGGTCGGACTGAGGGGCCATCGGACATCCAACCCCCAGACCCAGTCCTAAAGCAAGGAATCTGAAATTTCCAATTCTGAGACTGCATAGTTGCTAACGGACACTTAAGAGCATGGCATGGACAGAGATCCAAAATTTGGAGAGTTATTGATAGATTATGTAGTCAAAGTAACTCCAAACATGTGTTGTTTATTAAGGTTTAATTAATCTGGCTACTAATTAATCACCAAAAAGTTCGTTATAGTTTATTTTATTATAACGTTGAAACCGAAATATTTTTGAAAAAAAGCAACTAAAATAAAATAAAAAATAAATTTTAATATTCGATTACTTACGAAAGTGAATTAACGAGTGAATGCATTTGTATCGAATTAAAAAGCCTGTGTGTTACATTTATCAATAAGGGAATGATAATTTCTCATTGATAAATGTAACGCATAGTATTTATATTCTCTTTTCTAAAAGAGATTTGATAAAAATTTTAAAAAATTAACTTTAATTATGGCAGTATTAAAACTGCTAATAATAATTAAATTCATGATATTAAATAAATTTTAAAAGCTAAGAAATATATAATGCCTAAAATGGAATCTGAGATATCATTCACCCAATGAACTACTGGAAACAGCTTTGCACACATATATGTAAATTTATATGTTTTATATCTGTCGGGAAACTATGGTGAGTATTGATTATATTTTTAATGAGTATTGATTGTAATTGATGAGTATTTTTCAAAACACTTTTTCTTTTTTAAAAGAAAATCGTACTTTTCGGTTAACCAGGAGCAGGAAATTCATCTTATTTTATTTATTTATTTTTTTGTTTTATTTAATTGTTTTTATTTAATTTCTGTGTGTTTACGAAATGAATCAAATACAAAAAAGAAAAAAAATTAACTTGGTTAAGCTAAATTTTTTTTGGCGACTTTTCGCTATCTTCCGGCCAACCGAAAAGTACCCCGAAGAGTATGTCTGTAAATGTTTCACGATAGCGTTAGATAGAGAAAATTGCTTGTCGTTTAATGCCAGTAATGGTTTGCTTAAAGCTCCTACAAAAAAGAATGAAAAAAACGAACAATGTGTTTGAATTAAAATTAGCGGAATAGGAACAGAATATCATAAAAGTTTTTTTCTTAGTAACATAAGTCTTCTTAAAGTTATTCAAAATTTCAATTCAGACAAGGCCAAAAAAAAAAAAAATCCAATATGTGCGACTGATTTGCATCTGAGCAACAGCTGCAGTATAACTACCCTCAGCCAGTGTTAGCCAATCCCAAGCCAGTATATTTAAATTCAAGTCAATCAACAGAAACAAACGAAATGCCATTTTTAAGCTTGAGAATAAAACATTTAACAGGATAATGATAACGATGCTAAATGATCTATACTCGAAGTACCTTTAATTAATATTTCGCAATCCCCATTCTTAAGTTATATTCCGATTCCAGCAACTCACAATTTACTGAAAAAATTACTCAATTTTCTTTTTTTTCTTGCCTGCTGTGTAGAAGAAAATGATATTGTCAATAAGAAAATTCAGCTGAAACCAATGTACAATGAGAAAATTTATTTCCATTGCTCAGAGTATAATTTATTTTACATCAGCATAAACAATGAAAAATGGAAAAATGAAAATTATGGAAAAATATGACAACCGAAGCTGACGTCTTCAGGGGGTACCAGCTCCGGAAGTCGTAAATGCAAAACCTTTTTTATCGAGAGAGCACGACAAATGTCTAAATTGCTCTCTCTGTACCCCAAAGGTTTTGCCAAAGTTCAGGAAGCGAAAAAATACAATGCAAAATGGGAAATACATCACGCAAATACAAAAGTATAAAATCAAGACTAATACATAAGAATAAAACGCTCAAAAACGTTCTTGAAACAAATTCTATAATCAAACTACACACCTGACTACCAAACAACAACTAAACGAAAAAACTACGTCCCCATTTATTTGATATGCAGATTGTTGTTTGGTAGTCAGGTGTGTAGTTTGGTTATAGAGTTTGTTTTCAAGTACGTTTTTGAGTGTTTCATTCTTATGTATTTGTCTTGATTTTAAACTTTGGTATTTGCTTAATGTATTTTACATTTTGCATTGTATTTTGTTTCTCTTCCTGGACTTTGCCAAAACCTATTGGGTGCAGAGAGAGCAATTTTGACATTTGTCGCGCTCTCTCGATAGAAAAGGTTTTGCATTTACGACTTCCGGAGCTGGTACCCCCTGAAGACGTCAGCTTCGGTTGTCATATTTTTTCATAATTTTCATTTTTTTTATTTTCTATTGTAGTATGGAAGTATAGTTTTTAACTGTTTAATTATTTTGAGTTCTTTTCTAATTATTTTACATCAGCTGAGCGATACCCAAATATGCTTTAGTATGCCGAATTAAGAGAATAGACTATATAGCATACATTTATCGTATAAAAAGCGTATTAGTCTCCTTTATGCAGCTAAACAGGGATGGATGAGTAAAATATAAGCGTATGTTGAAAAACTATTGCTTATGTATCAGCTGGTTTGTTAAAAAACATTGTATGTCCTTGCCAAAATAACTACAGTTTTGTTACTAGTTTCGTTATTCTGAATAATGATACTGTGCTAATTGTGAAATTTGTAATGGACAAAAAAAAAAAAGAATTTCGCAAATCGAACTTTTGAAATAGATTCAGAAACAAAGATTAATTATTTAAATAATGCTTATTTTTTCGAAATAAGCATTTAATAATAAATTTGTTTCATAAAATAATAATAGTTTTTTTTCTCTTATTTTAAGTTGAAATTAAATTTGCTGTGAAATAATTTGTTTTAAATTTATCAACTATTTTTATAATGCTCAGATAAATACTTATAAAATACTAATAAAACATTAAATCAGATTATATAATAGGTATACAATTTAGTTTTATGTATTTTATTTAATGGTAAATATATTCGTTCTAATTTTTTTATAAAAATTAATAATCATGCATACACATAAAGTCATGCTGTTTAATAATTGTAATAAAATATAATTTTTCTGGTTTCCATTTAAAAATAGCGCAGATTAAATTCTATATTATTAACATTATAGAATTTAGTACCAACATGTAATATTTTGTAACTTTATTATATAATTAAACAAAATTTTTCTCCAATCTTCTTGGAAAAACTATCCAAACCGCTTCAAATATCTATGAATTGTCAATGTTGAAGTATTACTTTAATATGGTGCAAAATATTAAGATACACATATTGTTTGGAGAACTTTTTGTTATATAGTTAACAAATGCTCTCAAATTATATTTTAACAAAATATCTTATTTTGCCAGAGTTGGGAAACGAAATCTGCTTTTTAGCCATTTTTCAGTGCCTTGTCACATGGCTAAACAAAAACATTTTAGCAGCGCAGTATAAAATAAATACAAAAAGGAAAATCTAAAATTTGTAAACTGACTGGCTGATTTATTGATTTTAAAATGAAAAGTCCATAAGTATTTTCTTTTTTCCGGTTTGGTGGGAATATTATTTTAATTTGCTGAAAATACGAATTCCTTCGAATTATATTCCCCTCTCCAGAGATTGAATAAGTATTTTGCAAAAGCGACAGTTTGCAAAATACTTTTACGATTTGTTGAACCAAAGGATCCAATTTCCCAGGTTTTGATAATTAATCCCCCCGGTTTAACGACACTTTCTTTTGCTTCCTAAGCACAACGTCTCTCCCTGCTGACTCAATTACAACTAGGAATTTTAATTTATCACCTGAGCTTAAAACTTCTCGGATGTTAAAGCGTTTCAAGAAGTTAAAACAGTAAATGACTTCGGAGAAATTGCAATTTAGACGACAAGTTACCTTTGGATTTATGAAAGGACGTTTGGCGAAGTTAAGTGTTGACTGGCGAAAACTTCGCATCGGCGATTCCGTGCTTGTCGGATTTATAATGAGCAATTGTGGAACCTGCCTGAAGTATTTGGCGATAACTTCTGAGGCTGTTACATAAGGGAATAGGAATTAAGGTAAATGAGAAAGCAAGAAAGTAAATTATAATTGCCATTTAGTATAGTTAGAGAGACATTTCGGAATTCGCTCTGGAACTTGTGAAGACTCATAAACATGAGCTGATGAAGTGTATGAAAATTCAGCCAAAAAGTATTGCATTTAAAACTTACATAAAACGTATTAAAATAGGTGATCTTTTACTTTTAACTTTTGTGAGTAATATAGTTGTTCGATATTAACGTTCCCTTTTAAACCTTCAGGACCGGAGCAAAAAAGTGCTTACCCCTGCCTACAAATCAATACCTACTAGAAGAGAGATGGCCTCAGAAAGAGTAACAAGAAATTTGATCCTTTAGTAGTTCGAACTAATGACATCTTTCATATTTTTCATTACTGCATATCTAAGTAGTCTGAACGTAGTGATATCTTTCTTATTTTTCATCCACTGCGAAGTTTATGTTCGTTAAGTAGGACTACTAAATTGATCAGTGCTGAGGCCCTTCTCTTTTCTGGGAGGTGTTGCACTACGTACTCAAGAGTATATATACATACATACAAATACGAGAGTTCTGTACTTAAACCACTTAAGTGATATATCGTGCAGCTTAAGTCAGAAAGACTCGTTTCATATATGATGTTCCGTTCATATATGATCACCGGCCTTTAAGACAAAATCACGAGACGAATAAATGTGATTTCATATGACCTGAAGTTTATAAAGAAACTAAAAATATTTTACTACGTCTACGCAACTGGAACTTATGTTGAGCATTAAAAAAATGATTTTTTTAATTGAGTGTGAGGGGATTTAATTATCGACTACGTCAACCTTCATCTATCAAAAGGTACCTCATGATAGAATCAAGTTAGCATGTCTTATATACTAGCATATATGGCAGTACTTTTACTTTCGTTACTTGTACCGCCGGTACAAGTAAAAAGTACGTACTTTTACTTGTACTTCGATACTTTTTAAATTTAGTACTTTTACTTGTACTTTCGTTACTTTTTTAGGGAAAAAGTACAAGTATTTGTAACGGAAATATCGAATGAAATCGTTACTTTTTTCTAAAACTCGGTAAGCTTTTTAAAAAAACAAAAAATTAAATTTAAAAAAAATGCTTATGTTTTTTTGATTTATAAAATTAATGTGCAATATATATGCATTCACAGCTAACTTCGTGTTTAAATACCTTCTGTTTCAACTTATACTGCACATTTAATTATTTTTTATTAGCTCAAAGATCACAAAGCTATCTGAAACCCCGTGTTTGCTTTGTTTATGTTTGTGCTTTTAAAACGCGTTTCTAAAGAGTAAAACAATTTTAAATCAATGGTAATTTGAATAAATAAAAATAATAAATTAAAAATTAAAATTAATTGATAAAATTTCTTTTTCGTGCAAATTCATGAAAAGTTTGATATTAAAATTATGTTTGACTTTAAAATTATATTATACGATTATATTATGAAATTATATTATAATATTCTTCCGAATTTAAAAATAAATTAATATCCATAACTTTCAAAATTAAAAATAATTAAATAAAAAACAACAATTTTGCAAAAACATTAAAGAACTTAAGAATATTATTCAATAAAATTTTAGGTTACTTTGAATCGATTACCTAGAAATGTACTTTTAAATCGTTACTTTTTTTGTTTAGTACTTGTACTTTTACTTGTACTTTTTTCTCGTTACTTTTTAAAATAAGAACTTTTTACTTTTTACTCGTTACTTTTTTTAAAAATACTTGTACTTTTACTCGTTACTTTTCAAAAGTAACGTTGCCATATATGTATACTAGTGCTTTGGTATTTAATAATTGTAGTGTTAGTTACGCCGCATTACTCCCCTTCTAAACTTTTGTCTGTGATAGAATTCGATGAATGTGTACCACTAGTTCAATCATGCTGGGTTTTTCTGTATTTATTTATTTTTTATTTATATCAATTTGCTCATTATATTTTTTTTTCATATTTGTTTATTAACCGGGAGACTTTATTTACTTCATCGGATTTGTTTTTCTTTGAGCAATATATTTTTAAGCAAATCATGTGGACCATCGAGCAATATTGGCAAGTTCTTTTCACGTACGGATCACTACTGAGGGGATCTAATTATTGACTATGTCGACTTTTATCTATCAAAAGGTACCTGTTGATGGAATCAAGTAAGCATGTCTTATATACTAGTGATTTGGTATTTAATAATTGTAGTGGTAGTTACGCCAAAAGTGCATATGTCGTTTATTCTCAATGCACAGAAACTATCTATCTTAACTACTTTCCAAGCGAAATTACTTTTACACTTCAATCTTGTGCGTTATAAGAATAAATCAAAAAATGCTTAGAATGAAATCGAAAACAAGAAAACAACTGATCCTTTTATTTCAAATACTTTTCATGTAAAGGAAGTTAAATCCCTGCATTTTAAGCAAAATCACTTTTAAACTGTATGTCTTCAAACAATCTTAGGCTAGGGAAAAATTCAAAATCAAGAAAACTGGAAGAGAATGAAGTAAGATTAAATTTATTTTTAAAAAAAAATCTGCATCAGATATTTTCAGCAAGCAAATAGAATGGTATAAATAGCATATGTGTATAAATTTAATTAGACATTTATGAGTAACAGATTAATTTCTTCATTAGGCCCATTAAATTGCTGTCTTAAATTGACGTGGATATTTTACAAAACAGAGCAGTTTCTGTAAGAAAAAAATTAAAAGCGAAAAATTAAAGGAAAAACACTGGAGTTAGTGCGAGTAGAATCCATATCAACCAGCCTCCACTAGAATTCGAACCTGGGTCACCTCACTGGGAGGCGAATTCCTTAACTCTTCAGTCACGACGGTTCCTTCTATCTCATATATTTTTATGACCATCGTTGAACAGCCAACCAAATTTAGGTTCAACTCGGTAGCCTTGTAATTTTGAACCCAATCCAGAAGGCAAAGGAAATCCTGAATCAAGTATTAGGAGAAATTTGCTTTCGTGGAGGATTTTGTTGAGGGAACCTACCCACATTTGCGTTACATAGAGAGGAAAAACACGAAAAGACTCATAGTTTTCTTGACGGCAAAGGGATTTTAACCCATGATTCGTCTACCGCGAAGATATTTTACGTCAGCACTGTGGTTCGTACGAGCCAGTAGCTGAATTTGTTTCGATAAGGCATTGCTAGGATTCAGACACGGTTTACCTCATCGGACAGCGAAGGCTTTAACCCCTGAGCCACCACGGCTCCCTCTGCCTTACTTTTACTTTATTTTATAACCGTCGTTGAACAGCCTACCTCATTTTTAAGTTTACGGCTTCTAATGTTCAACTACGTAGCCTTGTAATTTTGAACTCCTGGATCAAGTATTGGGAGGAATTCGCTTTCTTGGAGGACTTTCTTGATGGAACTAACCCGAATTTGCGTTACATTGATAGGAAGACCACGAGAACCTTCCACGGTTAGCCTGATGGCCATGGGACTCTAGCTCATGATCCGTCTACCACTGAGGATATTTCACGTCAGCACTGTGGTCGGTGAAAGCCGGATGCGGAATTCGTACCGACCAGCCATCGCCGGGATCGAACCCCGGTTCACCTCATTGGAAGGAGAACGCTTTATTACCGGAGCCATCGCGGCTCTCTTCTGCCTTATTTGTAACAATAAGATTTTCAATATCCAAAAGCATATTTTATATGAACGTTCATTTCAATGAATATTTTACAGTAAAAAATAATGCAATCAGCTAAGTGCAAAAAAAAGAACTTTATAACAAATAAATATTTTCCGTTGAAAGAGAGCATTTAACGTAAAATAGTTTGTTTACAAAGAAAATAATTAGTCTAAGATGAAGAGCTAATTTAATTTTTTATTACCCATTAAATACGACATCTGTTGTGTCAGTTTTAACTATTTAAGTCACGCTCCAGTAGACCAGCATTAATCAAAACACTCCAGCATTAATCAAACATCGTTCATTTTTTTTTTAATGAATAAATATTCTGATTGAAGATAATATAATTAATAAAAAAACACTGTTTCAATTGTAAAATTTAAATTTTCCAAAAGCAATGTTCGGTCACTTACCGGCTCCTATATGGACATCCCTGCTGGCGAGTGTTCCAAAGCTGTTTGTGGCAGTACACCTGTAAGTGGCGGCGTGGACGTCCTGTCTGTACTGGTCGGCTCGAAATGGTTGGAAGACTAGTGATCCATCAAGACGGACGTGTCGGAGGCCTGGAATATCGACAGCTGCTGTACCATCATTGTTCAGCCATCTGACCACAGGACTCGGACTACCAAAAGCTGTGCATGGAATGATTGCTCCGGTGCTATTCAAAAACTCATGCCGGCTCGGTGGTTCGTGCAAAAATGAGGGACTTTGGCGAGTATTGGAATGTGATTGAGCTGCAAAAAAGCGAAACAAAATATTACATTGAATAATTTTCTTGTAATAAACTCCCTACAATAAGTTTGTCACGAGCAATTCTTTCTTTAATTGCACATATTTCGTTTACTCAGATTGTGATTGGTTGTTTTTTAAATGAAAAGGAAAGATTACTATTGGGCATGGGCAGATCGTGATTTTGTGGGGCCCTGGGCTGAAACTACTTTGGGGCCCTAATAGCCATTTTGTCAAAAAAGCTGTTTTCTATTGATGTAGATAAGTATATAGAAAAAAATAGGACAATAAAATAATTTTATTAATTTTTTCACTTATTTATTTTTATTTGTCTATACAAACAGCAACTGTACAACATTATTGCAAAAGAAATTGATAGGTTAGGTGTAGTTACGTTATATAAATTATAAAGCAACCTTTCTGCATTTTTGTGGTGCAAATTCCTTTATTTGTTCAGCGCATTATAAGTCCTTCGTTAAATCACAATTTATGGAAAGAACTGATAAATGATTTAGTCGATGGTTCGACATTGTTGTCCTATATTTGTTTTCTATGTATGACATCCTGGAGAAAGAGAGCTCAGCTTCACAGCTAGTGATTGGCAAAGTTAAAAAAAATCCTTAAGATAGTGTAGCATAGAAACATCATAGAATGATAGTGTAGAAAACATCAACAAATTTCTCTTCATAAATTAGCATGAAAATTTCACTGCAAGAGGTGTTGTAAGACTCAGGCTTAGACTGAAGTAAATAAGATTTTAACTTAATGCACTCATTCACTAAATGCTCGTCTACGTCATCTGGATAATAATCAACAATATTACGTGCACTTTCCAGATCTATGTTTTCCATATTTTTGTCTTGCAAATCCATTAAAAATTTGAATTTCTTGCTATACATCTCATAGACTTCGCTCCTTTTATTTAAATCCATAATCAACTTATCAACGCGTGCCTCTTTTAAATTTTTCTGCGCCGTATACTGGGAATTTATCTGTAAACTTATCTAAAAATTTTGGAGTAATGCGTCTCTTGTTTATGTCATTGTAGTCTATTCCCACACTAGTACTTAATTTTTTAGCTTTCTCTTCATATTCCTTTAGCTTCTGATCTGATTGGTGCCTTATGCTGTTCACGAAATCTTTTAATGACACAATTAACTTGTTGTCTTCACGTGTCAACCACACTAACATTGATTTCTCATGTTCATTAGAATTTTCATGATTTTCTAAACAAGTTCCTATGTGTTTCCAATCAGAAAATCCAGTTTTATATTGAGAAGGGATTTTAGAAAAAAGTTTGCAAGTCAAACAAAAAATAGTACCAACCCTGGTTGAATAACATAACCAAGATCTTTCCAGTGACTGACCATTTTTTATTTTCTTAATGAAATACCTATTTGAAAATGTTCTGTTTTGTTCTTTGTATTTCTTTATTGAAGCTGAATATATATTTTTTGGATGTTTATTTTGAAAGTCAGTCATTTCATGTGAGAGTATGTCATTAATAAAATCATTATTTAGCAATTCTGGCCACAAGCCACGTCAACATATTTCTCAAACTCAAACTTAATATTCTCTAAATTTCTTTCCGCCTCGGTATTACCATCCTCTTGCTGTACACCAATATAGTTTTCAGTGGGATGAGAGGGTTGATGGTAGTCAAGACAGTTATTAGTAAACTAAACAAGTTTGACACTTGGACGATGAGAACAGAAGTGCGGAAGAAAAAATTACGTCGGGAGTTAAGCGGCGCTGCGGGAAGTCCCCCGTAATAGACGCGAAAAATACACTGATCAAAAACAAGCGACAGGTAATTCCCCGTTCCGTTCGATAGACGCGCACATGCATGGGTTGATTGATCTCAGGGTTGCCAACCTTATAATAGTTTTTTTTTAAATATTAGATATTTTTTTAAATTCAAAATATCACCGATTGTTTTCAGTGGGGACTGGGGCCCTTTGTATCCACGGGGCCCTGGGCTGCAGCCCACAAAGCCCTTAAGTAGATCCGCCCCTGCTATTGGGTACTTGCAATTCAAGGAGATCACAGATACCCATACTTGAGAGCTATGACGTCAGCTGCAGTTTATCATTCCTGAGCAAAATGGCGTGTTTAAGTTGAGCTAAATTTCCTCGCGTAAGTTAAAATGTTAATTAACGTGGTGTTAATTAAATACAGCTCCGTATTGCACATCAAATTTGCTGAAATATAAATCTTTTTCGTCTACATTTTTTTACCTAACTTAGATTTATTATTTGTTAATGAATTTTGTTGAAACCGTGATTTATTTTTGTATTGTGTAACTGGCAACTTCGATGCTTAATTAAATTGTTTATGTTCTACCTCTTTGTGTTAAATAAGAAATAGATAGTGAAATAATTGAAATTCCTGTGAAAGAATCTTTGTGTAAGAATATAGAATGTATCACTTAAGAGAATTGATACTTGACGGGTTTAGTTTACTCAAAACAGAATGAAAAGAACAGTTCCGTACCTAAACAAATACAACTTTTCAACAGCCTATCAGGATTGAGATACCCAAACTACGTCACTCGCAAGCATATCATTTAACATACGTTCAAGTTTGAAAAGTTTATCCAAATATTTTCACTTTAATCCTTCCGCAGCAAAATGTTATGAGTTATTTATAGCTTGGTTTTGAAATGGAATTGTGTTATTGTTGTTCTAACGTGAAAAAACAAATTCTGCTCTTTTTATGCTGTTACGTAATACAATCATACATACGGATTACCTATTTATTTTCATTTTTGACACAAATTCGGGCAAAAAAGTACAGATGGCATGAAGTACTCGTACCTCAACTCCCAAAAATTATGTTAAAAAGTTTCCCCTATGTGTCAAATAATTACTTTTTGACATATTTTTTATGCTGGTGACAATCAAAGAAATAAGGTATAGTATAACACTATAGTATAGTACTTAGTATAATACTTGCTTATCCATTTTTCTTTCAATTTGAAAGCACTCATTTCTATTTTTTTCTTCAAAAAAGTGCATAACTAAAAACTCACTACATTTTATCTCCTTAGTGTTTTACAATAAAGTAACATCTACCTTTATAATATAAATCTCATTTTTTGTTACATTAGTAGAAAAAAGTAGCATTTCTTTTAAAATGTGAATGTTGCCTTATGCATGTCTAAATTTGAGAAACTACTGTTTAATTATATCATCAAATTATTCATATCATACTAATAACCACATGTTCATTCTAAACTGCTCTATCGAAATAACAATTATTCCAAAAAAAGTGGCAAATAAATAATCTATTTTTCTAATTATATAATGTATTCATATAATAAGAATTATTAATTGTAAAAAAATAATTATTTATTAGAATTATTAATTGTAATAATTAATTGTAGCAAAATCCCATTTTTTGTTACATTAATGTATTCAAATAATTAGAATTATTAATTGTAACAAAATAATTATTTATTAGAATTATTAATTGCAACAAAGTCCCATTTTATGTTACATTAATAGAAAAAAGTAGCATTTCTTTTAAAATGTGAATGTTACGTTATGCATGTCTAAATTTGAGAAACAACTGTTTAATTATATCATCAAATTATTCTTATCATACTAATAACCACATGTTCATTCTAAACTGCTCTATCGAAATAACAATTATTCCAAACAAGTAGCAAATAAATAATCTATTTTTCTAATTATATAATGTATTCATGCCACCAAATAATTTTAAACGTAAAATACGCTTTCACTGGTAATCCAAGCAAATAAGACACCTATATTTGCAACGACAGAATCATTAGTCCAGCAAAACTATTCCGTTAATGACGCTTCTCAGCGGGACCTGGCTTTAACGCAAAAACTTTCAGTGCACATTACATTTGTGGTATTCCAATTAAACACAAACCATCAACAAGTGAATCCACTCAAATGCAACGGCGTGATTAATTGGAGCCAGGGTTGGACAATTTCTGAAACGTGCACTTTCACATAACATGCTTTATAGGAAGATGAATTATCGTGGTTACATCTCTGGCGATGGTTGGCGAGCATTTTAGAGAAACCTTACAATTAAAAGGGACAGAGCTACGGCTGAGAACTTACGTTTTGAAAGCACAAGGTAGACAATGAGAAAATACTCACCCAAGTTGTGTTGACTTTAAAATGAGGGTTGTGTGACAAAATGAGAACAAGAATTATTATTGTTCCTAAGAGCTGTGGTGATTTGCTCCCTGCTCGCTTTGCCCACTAAACACTATAATTGCTTCACCATGCTTTTTTACTTCTTAATGATAATCAAATTCTTAGATAAAAATGAAATGTTATTCAATTTAAAAAAATTCCAGTTCTTCTTTATTTTATTAATACCTAGTTCATTTTTGAATACATTTGAATAAAATTTATATTCGGTAACTATTTCAGATTCATCCACACTATTTTTCTAAAAATTATTATTACCCATTGTCAAAATAGGCGTTGTTTCGGGTTTGATGGCCTGCGCACTTTGTTTGGACGTCATAACACTTTTTAACTCAAGAGTAATAGTAAACAGTGCGCATGCGTCGTCATTGAATGCGTTGCTATGGCGACCACTGCTGTTTGATAATTTATTTTAGAATTATTTTTTTTCACTTTTAATTCGCGATCGCAACGAACTATAGGGGGCGTTGTTGTATGAGACGCATACCTGCGATTTCTATATGAACCGTCATTCAATTACTCTGGAGACGTCGTTAATGTAGCGTGTAGCATTGCAACGTTCCTTCTTTAATGTGGCTTATTAAATTTAAAAAAGAAAAATGCTTGATCTTCTTTCTTGTACAACCGAAAACAAAATGGTATCTCTTTTTATTAGAGAAGGAACATCCAAAACACATCGGAAAAATATTTGTACATTAACAGAAAAAAATATGTATATTCTTATATGAGTTAAAACCTAATGCCCGAGAAATAGTATTACTAAATTTAATGATATAACATGAAAGGCCCATTTAAACTTTACATTCTATAGTTTTAAGAATCATATTACTTCAAAAATTAAAATGAACAAAAAGTATACATAAGCCTCATAATTTTATGAAATTTAATTTTGTAAACAAAGCTTTTTGACAACAATTTTTATCAAAAAATTTCAAGTTTCAATAAAAATCATTATTTAGAAACTAAGAAACGTAAAATAAAGAATGCTGACGAAACAAAAAAAAAAACAATTCTTTTTTGTCGCCATTTTTAGTGCTACAAAAATTCGTCTTTGGGATTTGCCAAAAACAAAACAAGATGCAATTTTATTTTTTCAGGAGGGAAATATTTTACCGAAAAAACGAAAATGTACCAATTCCCACAACATAAAACTTTATCTTGGTAAACGTACGTTTTGGAAATGTTATTTCATTTGGAATCTCATTCATCAGAGTTCATATGGCGATATGATTGTTTTGAATCTATGCTAAACTCTATATCGGCTCATTTTCCACCGAAATCCGATTAACTATTTTGATTTTAAATAAAGTGTTTTATTTTATGAATTGTCGCAAAAATTTTAAGTGTAGATTGACGGCACTTAAAAACCGCCAAATCTGTAGCGGCAGTGGCGTTAATACGTAAGTACTTAATTTTTATTCCATACTTTTCTGAATCATATTATTTCAAACATTGGAATGTACAAGAAGTATACATAAACACATAATGTTATACCATTTAATTTTTCAAAAGTATTTTGAGAACAATTTTTATCAAAAAATTATAAACTAAAAAACGGAAAATAAAGAATTCTTAGGATAAAAAAACGATTTTAAGAATTCTTAACATTGAAATAAAAACTTTCATATTGTTTCTTTTTTTATTATTCTTATAGTTCTTAATGAGACGTAAAAAACCATTCTGTAGAGAACCATCATCAAATGAAAAAAAAAATATTTACAAGCAAATTTTTTATTGTAAAAATCATTGCACTTAAGTGATTTATGATTCCCGGAGAATTCCAAAATGATAAGTTCCTTGTTTGAAAACTTTATTCTCAAATAATAGATACATAGTTTATACCTTCATTACTTTTAGATAACATACTACACAGCAAAATTTTTTAATTGATATGAATTTGAATATGTAGCTAAAAACAGAATAGCTGAATTCTAGTTGAACTTATTCTTTCAAAATTAAAAAAAACTTACCAAGAAAACGATTTAAATTAATTAAGAATCAGCACAAATGGCACTATTTCAAGTAACTTGGATAATTTTTTATTGTTGTTTGCCGAATTATATGGATACAGAAATATATACTATTCTATAACGAAGAAGAATATGCTATAACTATTACAATTCTGTATGTTCTGAATTCATATTTATTCAC
Organism: Parasteatoda tepidariorum; assembly: GCF_982258835.1. Taxonomy (NCBI): domain Eukaryota; kingdom Metazoa; phylum Arthropoda; class Arachnida; order Araneae; family Theridiidae; genus Parasteatoda; species Parasteatoda tepidariorum. The sequence goes on along the minus strand of NC_141757.1, from coordinate 14,324,491 downwards.
TGGAATGACGAAAGCAATGTTGACTTCACTTTAATTCGTAATGAATTGAAGACGGAAGAAATGCATTTTACCTTAATACACACATCTGTAACAGTATCCGAAATCGGAAGTCATCAGTTGCAAGTTTGTTGATAATAGAAATTAAAAATTATTGAGGAATTTTTCTTCAAATGTTTGGCGTGTTCTGTTCCTGAAAGATTTACTAATATTCTGGAGATTTTTAAGTTCTTCGGCCTTTTCCTTAGGGAAATTTTGTTTCTTATTTGCTGCTAAAAAATGGCGTCTGATTCAGTCAATGACTTTGATGGAACTAAATGAAAACGTGATAAATTAATGTCCGATATTTACAGGCTCCCGCTAGACGGCGTACTCGAGCGTTGCGATCGCGAATTTTGTTATGCATTAAGTTGGTGTGTTTATTTTTGAGATATGGGACCAGAGTGATCCCATAAATACTTCTTGAGTTGTGAATAAAAGAGAATTTAATCATTTGAACGATATTTTTGTTTTTATTTTTTTAATTAATAATCAGAAATTCTGACCTACAGTTCAAACTAGATCATTTTCAATACTAATTCAGGTGAATATCACAAATAAAGAGGGTCCTAAACTGATTGACACTGTCCCAAAGGTTAGAGTTGAAACAAGAAACGATGCCAAGGCCTAAACTTACGGAATGGGTAAAGAAAATTAGACCACAACTATTTTGCCAATAGGCAACTTAAGATCGCTTTTCGACTATTGCAATTTTTTTTTCTTTTTAAATTTTGGTTTCTATGAAAACTCACTAAAGATATTATTTAGCAATAGTACGAAAAGTAAAATCACAATTATGTTCAAAGTGTTGAATTTAACATTTTAAGTGCTCAAGTTGAATGTTCACGATTTTACCTAAATATTAAGTAATAATTAAGCACTAAATATTAAGTACCTAATATAACTAACTTACTGTTTAGTGAATAAAAAACGGTTAATAACTTGAATAACAAATATGTTTTTTCATACAATGCCGTAATATCACAAGATTATTGGAAAGAAACACAGCTGTTAGTTTGGAATAGTATTCAAAATTAAAAAAAAGCTTGATAATAGCAGAGAATTATGCTATTTAAGGATGATGAATAAATAAAGCAAAACAACGCGGAAGAATCAAAAATGAAGATACAAAAGGGACATATATAATATGTCCAAAAGCCGGCCAGGTGGCCGAGCGGTTAGCGTGCCTGACTGCGAAGCCATAGGCTGCGGGTTCGAATCCCGCTCTGGGCATGGATGTTTCTCTCTCTCTTTGTGCTGTCCTCTGTTATGTGTATGATGTGTGAATGTGGCCCACCCTATAAACGGATTTGTGGCAGTGTGGCGTGGGCAATGTTGCTCGCCTCCGTGACTTTGGTTCACAGGTGCCCACTGGGTAACGCGAAATGAGCAACAATTCTGGCATAGTAAAGGCAAAAGATTCAAATTCAGTGCCTGCCATTGGAAAAAAAAATATGTCCAAAATGGGCATAATATAGTTCCGGTTCCAAAAACAAGAACCTTCCTCTGTGTCGAAACATGAAATTTATATTTATTTGTTAAATTACTTCGTATTTTGACCGTGAAGTATTTTGTCGTATTTTGACCGTATTTGACAGCTATATTAATATACAGCACAAAGTATACATTGAGTAAAAAATGGCAAAAACTATTAGAATGTGGGAAAACCCACTGTGCTTCTGGCTTTTATAAAAACACCCCGAAAAACTCAGAAATTATACCGAAGTGTTTTAGTAATGATTTTGATAAAATTATCAATAAAATATGGTTTTATAATATGCTATAAAATTTCGTAAAGGCAGTAAAATTTGACAATTTTATCATGGTACCTTATAGCATTGCATAAAAACTATTTATTTGGTTGAATTTTCTTTTCAGTTTTGTAAATTTACTCAGTGTGTGGCAATAAGAACTGTAATTTTGAAAACTAGACTTCCCTGTACACCGTTACCATAGGAACGGAAAAAATTTTGAAATAAAGATTTTAAATGCAGAATATTATTTAAAAAAAATTTTTTTACCAGAAAAATTATTACAATACAGAATGATAATTATACCACAATTGTTTCCTCTGTATACCCTATATTAATTTGGATACAGATAAAAAAAAATTAAGAGGACAAAGAAACATTTTACGGGTACATTTTATGACTCTTACTAAATTATATTGATGTCAAACCTACGAAGTCATGAACTTCTTTAGAAGGGTTAAAGACATTCTTAGAACATTATTTTTTTACATCAAACTATACCGCTTTTGGTGTCTTTTTTAATAATATGAAAATCAAGTATTTTAATCATACAGTCAAAAATCAAGACGATGTGTAATGTTTCTCAATTGAGAGGGAATTTAATTTGTGCTTTTTACATGTTTGAACTTTCATATCTTGGGCGATTTGAGGAATTTTTCGCATTTGTGTTAGATGGGCACCCTGCTGAATTTGTTATTTAAATTAAATTTGAGTTATTAAAATGCTCAGTACAACATATGTTAAAATTTTTAACAAAAAATATGCACATCAGCTCTCTAGACTGTTTGGTGGATAATAAAAAAAATTAGTATTACTTTTTTGCTTTATTAATTATCTCCGTGTTAACTACTAAAACATTCTGTTACAACCCAATGCATTTTATTGGTAAGGTTTTTCACCTCAAAGCAAAATAAAATGTAACTATTATAAATTTCTTAAAGTTGAAAGAATACACCGACCAAAAACTGCAAATGATACATTTTAAAGCCAAAAAATTAAAAAAAAAAAAGGTTAAAGAAAAATAGTAATTTTTAATGGCACTTTTGTTGAACTAAAAGTCAGCATAACCAAGTAAATAAAACTTTACATCATGTGTTTAATTTAGCCAGCATTAACATAAATTATGTTAGATAAAACTTTCTTTAAACCAGACAATCCCGCTGGTCACCAAATTTTGAATTATAATTGTATTTTCCAAACTCTTTTGAGTTCTTTACCAAGGGCGAGTATGTGTTTTATTTATTTTCTTATTATTATCTATCATAATAAACTCGTTTCTGCAGTGACTGAGATAGACCTAGAGATCTCCTCTTCTTCAAATATCATGCTCATATTCCCCATAGTGACGGGAATATAGACTTTCAAAAGTTTAATACCCATTGGCAAAATGGGTCTTGTTTTGGGTTTGATGGTGTGCGTAACTTATTTGGACGTCATCACACTTTTCAACTGTATTCAAGAGAAATAGTAAACAGTACGCATACATCGTCTTTGCATGCGTTGCTATGGCGACAGCTGGTGTTAATCTCTTTATTTTCACTCGCAGGCATTTATTTACATAATAATAATTTAAAGTATTTTTATATTCTTTTTATTATTAACGTGTAATTACTGGCTTGACGGTGATTTCAATATGAATATGAATGCTGAAGAAGGAAAAGTATTTTGTGATGTCTTGAAACACGTACATAGGCAGGATATGAAAACCAATCCGACGACAAACATCAATTGAGACAGTTTTTGCAAGCCATGATTTGAAATGTTGGGGCGTTTAACGGAGTTAATCCAGAAGGAAAAATCATTTGATCAATGTGTAACCAGTGATCGTAATCCGGCGATCACAATTTTTCCTTTTTTTTTTAAATTTTATTTACGTAATGCATAAATTAAAATTCGTTGTACTAACCAATTGATATAAATGTATATAATATTAGGTAAGGTATTTAGTAGCACTTGATATAATGTAAAAGCTTCAGTTGCTTCTAAATTTAAGGTGACGAAATGTTCCTCAGGCGTAAATAAGGAAAACAAAACAGATTTGAAACAGAAAACGTGGAGGTGTTTACGAAAAAAAAGGAAAGTAAATGTAGATGAAAAACAAAACTAGAATAAAACTATGGCAAACGATCGATATAGATCATGGTAGGATACATTTACGGAGAAGATTTCAAGTCGTTAACTTCGGAATCGGCAGTCATACAAATGAAACAAGATTCTAAAACTACGAAATGAGCTGACGCGACAGGGAGTGGTAAGAATTTTCACATTATCGAGGTTAAATGCATGCCCAAAGATCCAAAAACGTACCGCAAAAGAGGATTTCTCGAATTCTCGATTTTTGGTATTCTTAAAATTGAAGGATTGCCTATTGTCCAAAAGCAAATTCTTAAACCCTTAAAAACACCAACTCTCGTTATTTGGGGACATATAAAATAACAAGATTCAATGTTACATTTCTGTAGAAAAAATTAATTTACAAGCAAAAGTTATCTTAAAATGTAAAATTCTTAAAAAAAAAAATTATTGGAGAAAGCAAAAAATATTTAAAAAGGGAAATAAATAAAAAAAAATAAAAAATATGACCAAAAATCATGAATAATGTCCTAAAAAGCAACCAAAAATATTAATCCGGAAAAAAATACATTAATCACTAGCCTCGTATGTCTGGTGATTATTGATTATTCGCCTTCCAATGAGGTGAAGCGTTTTCAAATCCCAGCAATGGCAGGTCAATACGAATTCCACACCCTGCTAGCACCGATCACAATGCTGACGTAAAATATCCTGAATGACAGACGGATCATAGAGTCCTCTTGCCGTCAAGGCTAATCGTGGGAGGTTTTCGTGGTTTTCTTCATGTAACGCAAATGCTAGTTAGTTCTATCAAAAACTTCCCCACGAAGGCAAAATCCTCACAATACTTGCTATAGAAGTTCCCTTTTCTCCTAGATTGGGTTCAAAATTACATGGTTTCGAAGTTTATTGTTAGTTGTAAACCCAAAGTTGTGCCGTTGCTCAATGACGGCTATAAAATATAATAACTTGAAGTATAAAATCAATTATTTTTATTTTTTCCTTCAAGTGAATTGTTCAATTTGCGTTTTTGCCAATTTGTTTCATTTTCCTTTCAATTGCGGCTCCATAGATCAGTTTAATTGCGAAATAATTAGTAGCACATATTTTCATGCTTTAAATAATAGGGCAAAGTTTCATTGAATTCATAAAAAAAAAGGAAAAAGCCTTGACAAGCATAAAATCAAGTTTATAATTTCTTAGAGCACTGTTGTTGATGCAACGCTTACATGCATTGCTAAGGTAGTTTTCTATGTAAGTGTGATTTTTATCTTTATCTGATAAAACAATGTCTTTTCCTCCATTTCGTTTTAAATAAATGTATTTTTATTTACAAGAAAAATGCATAAAATATTGATTATGAGATTAAATTAAGAATTGCACAAGTAAAGATTTATGTACTTTTTAATTTGAAACATATCAGATAAGAACTTAAAAAACTAAAACGCTGACTAACTCTTTGTCTAGATTTTTAAAGATTAGCACTACCCACGATCAAAACAATTTGCTTTGCAAGAATTCTTCCGTAAACTATTTTAAATACAATACGAAACAATAAAGAAAAGTTAAAAAATTTAAAACATGTAATTTTAATTATTTTATCTTCAATGAGCTCCAAAACGATAAAAATATCTTTAAAGTTCTTATTATTAAAGTGTTTTCTTTCATTGTGATTTCACTTGAAAAATTATTGGATATTAATTTGATGCATCGAATTTATAATTAAAACTTAAAGAATTTCTTTGACGACAAAGAGATTTTCTTATTATTCACATACAAATTGTTAAAAAAAAGTGCAGTAGGCAATATTTAAAGCGAAAGGATTTAAATAATCGAGAAAATAAAGTTGAGTGAAAATTGAGAAATAAAATAAAATTTGTGTTTCATAACATGGCATTAAATTGAAAATTAATTGCTTTATTACGAAAATTTTTCAAAGTTTCGATGAATGTATTTTCTTTTTATAGTATTTCCTTAATGGCAATTTTAAATAATATTGCTTTTTTCCTACTTTTTACGTGAATAAATAAATATAAAAAAATATTTAGCGTAATATTAGCTTATGAAAATAATAGTTATATATTATATTACAAAAATTTATTATAAAAATATTAGCTTATATATAGTTAAGTTAAATAACTTAAATTTTTGAGTATACTTGAAAGCTCCACTCAGTACTCGCTCCTCATTTATTATTGTTTTCTTTTCCTTAAAGGCAGTATAAATATGATTTCGTTCATAAGAGATATAATTTTTTTAATTTTACGTAATAACTTTTTCTCATATCAGCTGCTAATAGTAACGAAACAATTATTACTTGTATTTGAAAAATAAACAACTGTACTTAAAAAAAAGTATTTTAACTAAAGAATACAGATTTTTTGACAAAATTATTCTTCTATTTCATTGTTGTTACTTTTTACATCAAGTTCTGCGCGAGCTTATAAAACGAAGGTCTGGAGAAAGATAAACAACTCCTTCTACAGCAAAGGATAATCCCAGATCGCAGAATTACAAGATTGTAAAAAAAAAATGCGATAGTCACAGATGTTCATTTGTGAAGTTAAATGTGACTTCTGTGACGTCAATGCGTGGATCTTGAAAGGTTACAATGTGCGCATACTGTGACGTCACATTCATACGTCACCCAGATGTCAACATGAGATCACAATGAGACTTATAATTGCCACAGTAATGTCACCATGTGACAAGAATGTGACTTATTCATTCCTCAGCTTCGTCGCACGGTGACCCTATTGAGACGTAAATGTCAAAATTTTGCCAGATCGTGGCTCTGATGACACGCGAGTATAATTCACATCTTTGTCACATGGTGACACTGTTGAGACGTGAATAAATCACATCTTCATCAATCGGTGACCCCCTTGAGAAGTAAATAAGTCACAGTTTCCTCACACCGTGACCATGTTGAGACATGAATATGCACATCGTGACATGTAAATGTCTCAATGTGGTCTCATGTTGACACCTAGGTGACGTCACCAAAGGCAGACATAGTAACAGCTTTAAATACACAAATCTACATCGCAGAAGTCACAGGTGATTTCACAAAAATATGTCACAATTCCCATTGAGTGTCGCATGCTTGTCAAAATCTAGTAACTCTCATGTTATCTGGGGGACATTACTTTGATTACGGAATGTTCGGCTAGCAATGAGTTATTCAATTTTAACCTTGATTTTTTAAATGTATTCATACAGTTTGTGTGATGAGAAGTTATCGACCATGCAAGTCAACTGTTCAATGCGGACTATCCATCGAAGTAGGCGTGTTCTGATTGAAGTGGGCCTTGCAGTCAAGATAAGCGTATTCATATCAAAGTGGGCGTTTTTGCCAAGATAGGCGTGTTCACATCACGTCCGAAGGTCACCAATGTGGGGCTAGTAGTTATCGACAATGTCAACCTTCATCTACGAAAGGTACTACTACTTTATTCCCCCTCACCATCAAGAGAAGTAGAACCAAGAAATCATGATGATCCATGAAGGTTCCTGATGGTTCCATATTTCAATGATGACTTAATGGGAGTTCTTGTTGATTCTCAGCAATACACCATCAAAACAATTTGGGATTTTTCATGTTTGACCTTCATAAATCAGTCCGAATTCCTACACTAAGATCACGGTGGTCCATGATCGTTTAAACATTTGATTTCTGAGATTGTATGACGAAAATTCGTGATGATTCCACGTGCACAAACCAAGTTTCTATTCTTATGTTGGACCATCATTAATCAGCTTTCGTGGAGGACTTTTTGATGGAGCTAACTCGTATTTGAGTTGCATGGAGAGGAAGACCACGAGAACCTCCCACGGTTAGCCTGACGGCAAGAGAACTCAAACCCATGATCCGTCTACCACTGAGGATATTTCACGTCAGCACTGTGATCGGTGCGAGTCGTATCGACTGGGATTCGAACCCGGTTCGCCACATTGGAACGCCGAACACTCTATCCCCTAAGCCATCGTGGCTCCTTCTTACGTATTTGTCTTTTCTAACGCTAAGAAACAAAAAAAAATTTTTTTTTTCCTAACACGAAAAATAAAAATAAATAAACGCAAAAAAATATTTTGTCGGTTCTAATATTGTAACCCCACAAGAATTGAGAAGAAAGAAGGAAAAAAAAATAGTTGAACAGCTTTAGATTTTCTGAGGTATTAACTGCTTCTTACGTAGCAAAGATTACTTTCCTCCTCAGTCACGGTTGCGGTTATTACTCCGTCGAGTAAGAAAAGTGTGCTCTTAAAAGTTTTCGCTAGCGCCTCAAAAAGGCGTACTTGGGCTTTTTGAAGTGGCCTGTCAACAGCGCAGAAATTGTTTCTTTTCAGTAACTTCCTCCATCAAAAGCCTCCCCTCCCTCACCCACCAAAAACACTTTATATTTATGCTCTCGCTTACACCATTTGATACACTAATATATATACCATAGAAAAGGAAAGGTTGACTTGGCGAGAGAAACTCTTACAATTTTTCGCTGTCAAAAGTTTTATACGCGCCCATAATTAAAATTTCCTAACCTGAGGATCTTGAATTTTTTTTTCTTCTCATTCTTTTTTTTTAAAATGCGTAAACTTGAAGTTTCGTTCCGCATGCTTTTTTCTTTCTTTTCCTTTTTTAAGGAAAGAATGGTAAGAGGTTTTAGCAGTTTTCATTGAAACCTCTTAAAGAATGTGAATAATGTGTGTTATAAACATTAAATAAATGCTAAAAAAAAGTGTCGTCATTTAAGAAAGACCTTATGTTATTTTTCTTGAAATTTTATTTATTAACATTTTTCACATTTTTTAACTGACAATCTTAAATTGGTATAACAAAGTGACAAATTCTAATTTCGGATGTTGTTTTTTCTCTAATACATTTAATCGATTATGCTTATGAATTATGTTTTTACCTAAATATGTGTACGTTTACCTGTTCCACAGATCTATTTTACGAATTATAGTTTCTTATACTCGTTTGCCACTCCTTTCTGTGTATCATAATTTTATAAAAAATGCATACATTTTTAAATAGTGCTATTTTCTATCAAGACACGAAAAACGCTTAGTAAAGAAAATTATTTTGAATACTCAGCAATAGTTCACCTAAAATAAATACTTTCAACTGCTTTCTTTATTCTTTTAACCACTTTCTTTATACCTTTAACCACTTTCTTTGTACCTTTAACCGCGTTCTTTATACGTTTAACCACTTTCTCTCTACCTTTAATCACTTTCTTTATACCTTTAACCACTTTCTTTATGCTTTTAATCTCGTTCTTTATACCTTTAACCACGTCCTTTATACCTTTGACCACTTTATTTATACCTTTAACCACTTTCTTTATACTTTTTTAACCATTTTCTATGGCTAACGTATTTTGGAGCCTTATATTCTCTTGAAACCAAGTTTTCACTTTAGCTCAGAGTTTTCGGGATTTCATTTTGTTCGAAGTTCTACTCTCGAGAAAGGCAAAAAAAATTTTTTATCAATCTCTCTAAACCATTGAGTAATTTTCGATTAATTTTATTCTCAATTGGAAAACTTGCATACATGAGCACGCAACATTCTCGAGCTGGCATATATGATAATTTCGCAATTTAATTCATCACAGGAAGACAAATTTCAGTCCTCTCCATCTTTCACGCAAGATGGCACCACTAGATAAATTATTAAGTTCATATTCTATGGTTCAGATGTGATTTGAAGAAAAACAACTCAGCTGCAACTGAGTTTAACTAACTCTGGGCTTAACTACACTAGGTTTAAATTATATATCTGCAATGGGAATCACCTGGTTGCATTACACATAGTTACGTGAACGCTACGTAAGTACCTTTTTAGGGTCTCCAGTTTTAGGTGGAAATGAAAAATTGTCCTATTTTAGGAATCGAGGATTAAAAAGGTAGTTGGCTATTCCTGTTTCAGAAAGTTGGTTTCGAAATTACCTAAATAGTCTTATAAACACTCACTTGTTTTGACAAAGGAATACTGATAAAGTGGTCTCAAATTTTCGACAGGGAGGTCATTTCGTTTTAAGGAGAAATACATGAACGGAAGCTTATGATGATTATTCTTATTATGCATGAAATATTGAGGTGAAAATGTGGTGCTTCTTGATTGCATGAATTTTTACAAAATAGTTACCAAACCAGAGAATGAGTATTTGTTTTTCTATTTAGGAAGAAAAAATGTCTTTGTGGTCGCTGGAAAACCCCCGAATTGAGTACTAAGTACATATATTAAACGCTTAATTGGAACGTCAATTTTGTTGGATCTTACAAATCGAGGAAAAAAAGAAGGTGTTGGGTAAACGGAGCTAGAAGCCCACATCGCTATATATAAAATTACAGCCTTAAGCGTGAATGCCTATGACGTTTTTTATTCATCTGCAACTGATCTTAAGACAACTTTCTTCAAGTTCATTTATTGGCACCACCTGAATCGGGTACATCACCGCGTGAAATCCTCACTTCCTACTACAAATTGAAATCAAATCATCGCGTACGGTGTACGGGTAGTATTGTTGTGAAGTTTTAAGTTTTTTTTTTATTACTCACCCTATTTTTCAAATATTTTTAGGCGAGAAAATTGCAACTTGAATGATACGTATATGGCATCGTTTCGATTATAAGAAATCACTGACAAAGAAACTGTTTATGGACATAACATGTAAGTTGCCTTGTGGTAAATTGCAAAATTAATTTCTAAAATATTCTTATTAACATTAAAACTTAAAATGACTGACAAAGAAACTGTTTATGGACATAAAATTTAAGTTGTCGAGTGGTAAATAGCAAAATTAATTTCTAAAATATTCTTATTAACATTAAAACTTAAAATGACTGACGAAGAAACTGTTTTTGGACATAAAATGTAAGTTGTCGAGTGGTAAATTGCAAAATTAATTTCTAAAATATTCTTATTAACATTAAAACTTAAAATGACTGACAAAGAAACTGTTTATGGACATAAAATTTAAGTTGTCGAGTGGTAAATAGCAAAATTAATTTCTAAAATATTCTTATTAACATTAAAACTTAAAATGACTGACGAAGAAACTGTTTTTGGACATAAAATGTAAGTTGTCGAGTGGTAAATTGCAAAATTAATTTCTAAAATATTCTTATTAACATTAAAACTTAAAATGACTGACAAAGAAACTGTTTATGGACATAAAATTTAAGTTGTCGAGTGGTAAATAGCAAAATTAATTTCTAAAATATTCTTATTAACATTAAAACTTAAAATGACTGACGAAGAAACTGTTTTTGGACATAAAATGTAAGTTGTCGAGTGGTAAATTGCAAAATTAATTTTTAAAATATTCTTATTTACATTAAAACTTAAAAAAAATAAAAAAAATAAAATATTTTCAATGACATTTTCAAAGTTATAGCACAAATACAAATGCACCATTCGTATGTAGAAAAAGCTATTTGATCTAGATATGATCAATTAAAAATTATTAAATTATAGATACTTAACTTGATTAAATAGATATTTAGCTATATGGATATAAGTTAATAATAGCTTATAGATATTTTTAATGAAATAGATATATAGTTTGACATTGTGTTAAAGTAATTTTAAGACATCATGAAATTTAAAATGACGAATGTGATTTTCAGAGTCTTTCTAATCAATCACGATTGAGTTTTAAAGATATATCAATAAAATTCTGAATGTATTGTGTGGAAATTTTAGTCATTTTGCTGACGAAAAAAATATTTTTATGAAAAAATATTAAATTAATTGTTGAATTATTTTATGTTTAATCGATTTAATTGTTAGTCTCATTCTTTTCTGAATCTAGTTGAATCTAGTATCTAAATAAATTTGTAGTCACTATTTGAAAATCTAAATTTTTTTCTTCATATTTTAGGCAAACAGTTATTTTTGTAACTAATGAGAAATAAGTAAATGATATTTCTTTATGTACTTTTTGTTCTTAAAAAGTAATTTTACCCAAAAATGCAATCTGCATTAGCAAGTACCAGTTCAGAGGTATTTAAATAAGTTTTGTAAGCCTGTTAAATAGATTATTTGATACGTTTAATCTACTTACAAATATTTTTAATTTACATATGGTTATTATCAATTGCATAAATTTCTAAAGATTGTTATTTTAACTACTTGTAACATATGCACTTACAAATTTTTGTAAGTGTATACGCTGTCTAGAAAATGTAAGTAATGTACACAATAACAAATGTAACATAAAAAGTATAAAATAACACCGAGAGAAAAGTGCATTATTTTTATTTATTTATTTTTGCTTCTCACTTCGTTTGAAAAGAACTACTCCGTCACTGCGAAAGAAAAAATGCATTTTCTTTAAGCAGTTATTCAAATTCTTTATGAAAAACAAACATGCAAATTTTACCTAAGCCTGATTGATTGGATATTTTAATAGTATGATTGATATTTTCTGTTAGAGAGTTGAATTGGAAGCCCCTTGAATTAATTACCTCAGAGCATTAAACTGTATACAAGATCTTCCATTTTTCAACTATTTATTTTTCGATGTCTTTTCGTTAGAAAATTTCATTTTTAAATCATTCTTTATGATTTTTGTGACGATATAAAATACCAGTATGAAACGAGAGGCACAAACTTGTAAATTTTTAACAGAATTATCATTTAAGTTTGTCATGATGATTATATTAAAGACTGTAATTTTGTTTTTTATAAAATCTGAATACCCAAGCTATTTTTAGCATTCTTTTAGTATATTTTTTGGTCGAAATGTGCAAGTAAAAACTTGAGCTTAAATGGTGCGAAAATTTATAGTGAAGTTAAGACAAATTATTAGAATTAAAATTATCTGGGAACCCATACCTGGAAATTTTGTCATAAGCCGCTGCGGGTGCTTCCCTATGAACTGCTTCTTCGTTTTCTTCTGAACAGGGCATATAATAGGGAAGCTCCCCTTGCAGCGTTCGATGACATTTCCTATAGAATTTCATTCTGGATGTTCTGCTCTAACTCTCTTAAGAGTTCGCTTCAACATTTACGTTACCAACTTGTTATATATAACGCTGTTAAACTTGTACATTTCAAAAAAAAAAAGGAAAATAGACTAAAAATATCTGTTAAAAAATTGCAGCTTTTTGAACAAAACTAATTTTTAGATTTAAAATACCCACATTCGAGTTGGACAAGATCAAGAATTTGTATAAATGAAGGGGAAGAAATTGTTCCCCAGTAAAATATAAGACGATTACATAAGTATATGCATTTTTATTAAAAACGAGAATAAATAAAATGCAAATATGCTTGCTGCCTTATGAAAATACTAATTAATAGTATTAATAATATTTCAGAATAATACAAATGAAATGTATTAAATAATCATACATACTTTACTTGTATATGATTTGGCATTGTGTACAGAGGGCAAAAAAAAAGAAATGTACAAAAAACTTTTGATCTGATGGGGGATTTACTTACTCAATCTTAATGGTCAGAGGGCCTAATCTTAAATATACAGATGCTTACAATATTTTAATTTACGTAATTAGAGACGAAAACCTACTTTCTCTGAATAATCATACCTTTTTTGGCATATTCAGCTTTTTGACCTCCAATATTTAAATGGCAGCAGCAATCTCGAAATTGTTATCCCAATAGTTTAGGCAGGTGAGCGATGGAAAGTTTGGACACCTGAGTGTTAATTCCAGATTTTCTGAACTTCGCTATCTCGATAACTTATCGAGCGAATCAAAAACTTTTCGAAAACAAGTTTAAAATTCATTCATCCCGAGATAATACCACGTAAAAAATAAATTTCAAGTATTTTTTTTATTTTTTACATTTTTTTGTTTAATAAATCTAACTATTTACAATATTTTAACTCAAGTAAATTTAAATGACAAATTACAAAACTTGAACGAAATCAGTAGAATAGTTCTCGAGAAATTTAAATTTGTGTACACGACTTCGTAAATTTTGTTGACTCAGAAACTATTGAACCGATTTCGTTCAAATTGTTTATCCAGTCATTTAAAATTACATACTTAAAAAACTAATCTTGCAATTCAATTTTTCCAACTATTATTAAAAAATGTTATAGAAAAATAAATAGCTAGTAAAATTGTTCTTTCAGAATGGAATTATCTTCGGATAAGCAAATTTTATAATCCTGTACAAAAATTATTTCACTCACTAAATTTCTAGAAATACAGCGAAATACAATAAAGTGAAATTGTCCGCAATATTTTGGCAATGTTTTCTAGACAGCGGCTACCTCCAACTCAAGAAAGTACTCAAAGAAAGTACATTTTTGTACTTTCACTATTTAGAACTTAATATACAGATGGTTCTAATTAATTATCATTTTAAGGTAAGACCTTCAGACTAATAAGATTGAGTTCTTGTGTTAAAATTCCGATCATTTGATCAAAAGTTATTCAGAGAGCTAACATTTTGTTTTAGCTCACTACACGATACGGAGTACCATGTGAAAAATGCCCAATTATTGCATAAATTTCCCGTAGATTTTCGGTATTGTGTGTTGTGTCCGATTTTCAACTTTAATATTATAACTGATTTTCACTTATATAAATATTGTAGTTATTTTTCACTCTTTTTCTTGCCTATATATCTTTTTCTTGGATATGGCAGGGAACATGGAACAATAATGTGTTACTGCAATCAATTTTTATCATGTCAAAAGGAAAAACTACTTTATAGGTAATTTTTTCTTTAACAAGTTGTCATGAACATGACAAATATTCATGTTTAGAACTAGATACATTTATTTAAATACAGGAACGAAATGTGAAAATATACAATGTGTTGACAAATGATGGATAGTGTGTGCATGATACATATACTCTCGTTTTCCAGAGCATAAATCTAAGAGTTCTTTCGCAATATTTTGGTAAAAAAAACGCAAAATATTATATTATTTGATTGATATTATCTTTGTACATTTTTAACTAAAACAGCTCCAGAAATTCGTTTAAAGTTCGCAATCCCAATATATTTCCTCAATTCAAGAGCACAACTATTTATTTTCTATATCTGTTTTAACTAGAATAGTCCATTATCTATCTACGCATTACAAAGCATATAAAGAATCTTACCGTTAAAATTCCGACAAAGTATAACTGTTAAACTGCAAGCACAAACAACAATCTTTATCCACATAATATTTGAAAAAACCATAATCCACAATTAGTTGGTGTTCACACAATAAAAGTATTCATCACTTCGCAGAAACTGTGTTCACTTTTTGAAGTTACAGTACATAATCAGTATGACTGATGTTTTTTCATATTTATTTATCCAAAAACTAATTTTTTTATCAGTATTTAATGAACAATAATAAAAAAAATCCACTGATAGAAATCCAACTTTTTTTTATATACTTTTGTATTAATAATTAATTTTTCTTTAATTGTTTCGTGTAATTTTTTTGGCGAAAAAAAATAAATTGCGCCAAGTGTATGCAACAAGTTAGGAAGACTAACACGTGAGATAAGAGAAAATGGTTCTTTGTGCGACGAAGCGGTGTGTTTGGCGGGAAAGAAAACTTGGCACTTCGCCCCCTTGGAAGATGAGGAAGCAACTGAAGTCCCAAAAACTGAGGGCACTCGAGGAGATGGGGGGCGCATGCGCACTGTTCCCTTCCGCAGAGGTGTGGAAAATCCGACTTTCAAGCGGGTGAAGAACTTTTATTTAACTTTAGTTAGCTCCTGTTTTCTAAGCTCGGTAACAGTTCCGGCGCGAAGACGGATGCTTTATTATCCGCCGAGATAAAAGTTAATTGAAAACGAATGCAGGGGCGATGGTATTTGCTTTGGCGGAAGGAACCGTCTAAATGTTTAATTAAAGTTATAATTAGTTTGTTTCAAATGTTTCAGCAAAATAACGCTTTGTGATTCAAATTTTGAGCATACCATTATTTCAACGCAACGCCGAATGATACTGACATGTCGTACTACTTTATTTTAATCTGAAACACATCTGTGTTTTAGAATAATTAGAACTGAAAAAGGCTTTTTTCTTTAAAAAAACATTTTTAAGTATAATAAATCAATTTCGAAAATTAGAATTCTTTAAATTCACATACGAATAATAAAAGCTAGTGATATTTATAATCCATTTACAAAATGGGTGCTGTTTAGGTTTTGCATATCCGCACGCTTTTGGCGACTAGATCATCTTCATGGATTAGATAAAATCCAGCTTTATAATCACAAAGAAATAAATAAATAAATTTTAAGGCCAGCCAGGTGGCCGAGTGGTTAGCGTGCCTGACTGAGAAGCCAATGGCTGCGGGTTCGAATCCCGCTCTAGGCATGGATGTTTCACTCTCTCTGCGTTGTCTTCTGATGTGTGAATGTATGAATGTGGCCCACCCTATGAACGGGTATTTGTGGCGTGGGTAATGTTGCTCGCCTCCGTGACTTTGGTTCACAGGTGCCCACTGGGTAACGATAAATGAGCAACACTTTCGGCATCTTCTAAAGCGAAGAACGAAAGTTCAGTGCCGTTATTAAAATATATAATAATAATAATTTTTAAGAATCAGAAGGAATCAGACTAGCACAAACACATCGCTTTGTCACCCTTTTTAAAATTTAAAATTGAAATTAAATATTTTTAAGAAATAATATTTACAATAGACATAGTATAATTTTAATGAACTTTTAGAACAGAATAAACTTCAGACTCTGTCTAATTCATTGTACGAAATCGAAAACATCTCAGGCGTTTTGTTCCCACCATCAAAATACGGTTATTATCAAACCTTTGATTCATTTATCCTAATCCCCCAGAAAACATGAATGCTACATAATCAATGATAAAATCAAGGGTTATTTTGAGTGGCATGCACAATATTATGAGAAAATGGTATAAGACCGGGTAACTAAGGTTCGATGGTCTGTTTGAGTTAAACTGTTCGACCTAAAAACAGTCAGATTCAATCGATATATTAATAGTTTATATCTATTTAAAAAATACAACAGGATTACAACTACATTCCTTATACCTTCTTTATATCTATTAAGCTGCAATTTTGTATAAAGGATTTTCGAAAATTCTGAAAATAAGGCTTTTTGTGACAAGTAAACTGCAATTCAGACTTGGTCTGATAGAAAGCAGAATTATTAATAATTGACGAGTTCAGTGCAATATTTTGGAGACCAGTTGATATAGTAAACCGAATTGATCTGCAAATCATTAAATTATGATGTTTATGAACCTATTTCACTGTGATTTTCATCAATAATCATTGTAAGAGTTGTGGTGGCTAAAGGGATAGAGCATTTGCCTTTGAATAAGATGAACCGGGTTCGAATCTCAGCGATGGCTGATCGATAGGAATTCTGCACCCGGCTCGCACCGACAACAGTGCTGTTGTAAAATATCCTCAGTGGTAGGCGGATCATGGGTTAGAGTTCCCTTGCAGTCAGGCTATTCGAGGGAGGTTACCGTAGTTTTCCACTCCATGTAACGCAAATGCGGGTTTGATCCATCAAAAAAGTCTTCCACGGCAGCAAATTTCTCCCAATACCAGCAGTTCCTTTGTCTTCTGGACTGAGCTCAAAATTGAAAGGTTGCGGAGTTGAACATTAGTAGTCGTAAATCAAAAGATTGGATCTGCTGTTCAACGACGATTATAAAATAAAATAAAATAACCATGTAAAATTAAAGTATTTTGTATAGTTAAAACTACAAGCTTTAATATAAGGGCTTACGACTTCTAGTAAAAATAAAATTTGCCGCAATAAGATCTCTCAAAAAAATAAATAAATCTATTTGAGATATTCTTGCCAGACTTCAATGTACATCAGTCACAATCCTCATATGATGACGATGTGGCATTTTTCCCAGCATTCCTTTTACTTTCATGCTTCCGCTTTTGCACGTGACACACTGCTACAAAATGGCCTTTGGTTATGCGTGTTCAGTTCTGATAAGAATCCTTCTAAGCATATTGAATATAAGTTGACATTCCTCTTCAAAACAGTTTCATTTTTATCTCAGATTTTTTCCCTACTTTTAGCTACTTTTTTGAGGAAAAAATCGAAAAGAGTCCTTTCACGCTCATCTCTTCTCATCTCGCATTCCTTTGACTATCCTTCCCCCATCATATGTGGGCTGAATATAGAGAAACCAGTAAAATGCTTTCAGACGTTTCTGAAATTTCTTTTGTTAATGGAAAACCTACGCAGAGAAGAAAAAGAGTTCTTAGACATTATTTTTGTCTTAAAATTTATTTAAAATGAATTATTTTTGAAGCTAAAGGCTTATGAATGACCTCATTTCTTTTACTTCAATGGATTTTAAGGGATGAGCAGGACAACAGTTAATTTTAATTTTAGAAGGATGTTATTTAATTACTATAATTTATTAACTAGTTTTCTATTCTGTGAAGTTGTAGTCGTACAATTTAAGTTTTGTTATTTTTTTCTTTTTACTATTTAGAGTACGCAAAACTTCACTAAATCTATTTTCCTGATCATTTCCTGATTACTAGAAGCAGAACCTATTTCCATATGATCACAACACATGACTCTTAACAACCAAAATCCCTATAATTTTTTCTACTAACTCGAGTTTATTAGTATCCACTGTAACTTTGTGTCTGATGAAAGTTCTAATTTCGATGGGTTTTTTTTACCGCTATAAACAGAATTAAGTGATATATTATCACTAACAGCAATATGCAGTTAATCAAAAATCACACTGTTACAGATGATAATGCAAATTTCAATTAACTTTTGACCCATATAGCCTGAGTTTTTCGCCAATTTATTCGAAAACTTATTCGTCTTGTCACTTAAAATCCTTGGAGTCATCATATTTGTTTAGTAAATTTGTGATGTCTAGCAAAATAAGTTCCCATTACTTCCTGACAGCTGCAAACATGCTTCGTCATTATTTTACCACCAAAAGTAATTTTAAGTCAATAAGAATTCTGCCCTCTTTATAAGTCCAACAGTGGACTGATGGTTAAGAAACGATTCCCAGCAGATGAGCGAAGTCAAGCATCACTGGCTGCGGTCAGTGTGCGGGTGGGTGACCACTTGGATTAGTCTGCGTAAGGACCGAGGGTGTGCGATATTGGTTCTCGTTAAACTGTTTTACCATTAAGTGCTCGACTTCGCGTGCGGATCATCGGCTACCGAAGCGGGGGTGCCATCCCCTCTGCAAAGGATCAAAATTGTGATGACATGTCTTCGGATCATCCTCAGGGATGTTTCCCGGACCGTCTCCAATAGCCCATTGAGCAGCTCTAGAGCGATGTAAATGAACTACAACCAGAACAACTGCTCTCTTTATAACTAATTTCTGCATTAAAATTAAAACATAATATTAACAGTTGATGACATCACTTTTTCAATCATTTCCTGTCATCAATAAGCAGAATTTATTGCTTTAATCACCAATTGCAATTTGTTGTCCGCTGAAATTCTTACCACTTTTCAACTAAATGGAGAGCTCAAACCTACCCATTAGCTTTGTGTCCATAATGAATATCTCCGATGACAAAGCAAATTTCGATTGTTTTATGACCCCTACTTACAGAATGTATAATTAGATTACGGCCTGAGAGAAATTGTTGAAAATAAAAATTTCAACCACTTTCCAAATATTTAAAATTTAACTGGAGCTCTAATGCCTGGTGATCATATTAGTTACAATCATTTCATAAGCGTACAAGCTAAACTTATCTTCATGTCATCGTTAATCGAATCCTTGACTTTTTTCGAGCAAGGAAACAAAAAATATGAAAACATTAAAAGAACATAAAAGGCATCATAAAACTTTGTTTTTCAAGTTGACAAAAAAATGAAGAAATAATTTTTACTTGTCACGTCCGAAATTCCTTCCCCCGTTTCTTCATAGTAGTATGTGCCAAATTCTTTCGCTTCAGTTCTAAAAAAACTAAAAATTCTATTTGCTTTTATTCTATTTGTTTAATTTGGTTCAGATCTGGAAGGAAAATCATAGGGCCTAACATATAAAATAGGCTTTCATCATTTCAGGTAACCCCACATTTTTTTTACAATAGCGTGTGCTACTTTCTTTCGTTTTATTTCTGATAAAACTAAAAGAGGCGCGATGGCACAGAGGATAGAGCGTTCGCCTTCAAATGAGGTTAACCAGTTTTGGACCCCAGCGATGGCTGGTCGATACGAATTCAGCATCCAGCTTGCACCGACCGCAATGCTGACGTAAAATATCCTCAGTGGTAGACAGATCATGGGTGAGAGTCCCCTTGCCGTCAGGCTTACCGAGGGATCGTGGCCGTCCTCTCCATGTAACGAAAAAGCGGGTTAGTTTCTTCAAAAATTCCACCGTTAAGGCAAATTTCTCCCACCACTTGATCCAAGAGTTCCCTTGCCGTCTGGATTGGGCTCAAAATTACAAGGCTACGGAGTTGAACATTAGTTGTCTTAAACCCAAAAATTGGATCAGCTCTTCAACAACGGCTATAAAATATTAAAAAATATCTGAAAATATTATTGCTTTTATTTTATGCGTGTGTTTTTGTCTGACCTTGAAAGAAAAACATAGGGTTCTCTATTTTAATATATCTCAATGTTTGAAACTTAAAGAATCTGGAGGTGATCACATGAAATTTTATGTAATATTTGATAGTTTATGTAGCAGGCATTGTCTAAAGTGAGAAAAAATAGGGAGCGAATAAATGGAAAATTCCCCCCAAAAGGAAAAGAAAAACTATACATTTTAATAAAATTTTTTATGACTTTTAATGAATTTCATTTGCTCCAATTCTTACCGGCAATTAAAAGTGGTCAAATTACATTTAAAAAAATAGTGCGAAAATAAAGAAGAAATTTTTTATACAGTCGGAGTTCTATTTTAGCGAACTTCCATTTCGCGAATTTCTATATTTTGCGATTTTTTTCGAGGAATCAGGAACATTTTGGAAATTTCTCCCTAAAATAACTTCCAAATAGTGAAGTGATTTTTGTATTTAACGAACTTTTCTTTAAGATTCACTTTCCCTATTTCACAAAATATTTCTGAACATTTCAAACTTGTTAACGCATTTTATGGAGGAAATGACCTAGGATTGATTTTCGCATCCACTTTAGTTTTAGAGAAAGCGGTGAAATCCACTTTCCTTTTTATTTGTATTTCATACAGGAATTCATGCCAAAAATCAATTTACCATAAAGCATAACAGAAATTTCTAATGCATGGAACTATGATGTTGCAAATCATACTATTTGTAACAGTTTTGCTAAAGCTGAATTCTTATTCAGCGGGCAGGACGAGGATGATATTCCTTTAGAAGAACTTGAAGAAAAAAAATGTGGGTACAGCTATGACAGAACCACGAAATTAACGAAGATGTACTGATTAATGATTTTCTTATTATTGATTCTGAAGCTGCAACCACAGAAACATTAACTGAATCAGATATTTTGGACAGTGCGAAAATTAAAAACAAAACAGCAATAAATTGTGAGGAAGACGAAGAAGATAAGAAATCACCTATCCTTCATACGATAAAATATTAAATATATAATAATTTACAATGTAACGATGTATTAAATGCTAATTTAATTATGTCTAGTGTTTATGAATTTAAAACCTGTTTTGTGTTGTTTGAGTATTTGAAATAGTATTTTTCTATTTAACGAATTTTCCATGTAACGAATTTTTTACGGGGATTTAGCGACTTCGTTAAATAGAGGTCCGACTGTATTTGAAAAAAAAAACCCGAATATTTATCGCTTTTAGTGATCATAAAAAGCCAGTGATAAAAGAGAGTTAAAGATTCTTCTACTTGACATATCTCTGGAAAAATTATTTGTAATTATTTTTTTCTACGAATGATAATCTCCTTTTCTTTGGAATGTTCGGATAGGGTTCCCCCGAGTTCTAGAACATGACTCCCTCTAGAATATTGGAAGGATATTAGGTGACTAACAATTACAGATGGATTTAACGAATAAAAACATATAACGTTGGATAAATTAAATTAAATTGCGAATCGAGAGGAGATAAAAAAATGAAAAGTCTCCTCCGAGAGTTTGATTTGGTCTGATCTGCAAATTAATAATTTTGATTTAATATTAATTTTAAATCAAAATAAAAAAAAAGCTGAAAAAAAAAGTTTTTCTCTTCTTTTTTTTTTTCTTTTTTAAACTTTTTTTTATGATTCAAGTTTCAAATCTCTTGTTTTAAGCCTCGTCTAAGCAAATAATGCTGCAATGATTTAAGTAAATGATGAATCTAAGCAAATGATTTGGTCTGATCTGCAAATTAATAATTTTGATTTAATATTAATTTTAAATCAAAATAAAAAAAAAGCTGGAAAAAAAAGTTTTTCTCTTCTTTTTTTTCCTTTTTTAAACTTTTTTTTATGATTCAAGTTTCAAATCTCTTGTTTTAAGCCTCGTCTAAGCAAATAATGCTGCAATGATTTAAGTAAATGATGAATCTAAGCCAGTGGTTCTCAACCTTTCAGTATTCGCGGCCCAGTTTTCAATCATGATTTTCATCGCGCCCCCCACTTACAGTAAAATGTATACAACAATAATGTATATTGAGTATTTTGAATTCTGTAATTAAAATATTTTTAACTAACTGCCAAAACAAAAGTAAAGTAAAAGCCAGCAGCAATTGAGATTGTAGAAACTATGTTTGGGGTTAATTTTTCAAAAGAATTACAGTCCTCTTTCAAATGATGCTGTTGTTCGTCGAATTGGTGATACAGCTGGAAATGTAGTGTCAGCTTTTCTCGATGTTGCGTAACAAAATGTTTTCAATACAGTTTGATTAAGCATAATAAAGATGCTCATTTAATTGCCTATGTTTGATTTTGTGATAATATGTCAGTAGTAAAACTACTTTTCTGCAAATCAACAGAACTTAGAACAACAGCGCTAGCATTATGCTATTTCAAATGAAGTTATGAATGAGGCACACATAGAATGCAAAAATTGCATCAGAATATGCACCGATGGTGCTCGTTCAATATCCGGAAGGTTCAAAAGTAACAAGCACTTGTAAAAAATCGCCTCAATGCGTCTGGACACATTGCATGATCCACAGAGAAGGCTTCGAAAGAAATGCGCCCTGGTTTAAATATTTTGGTAACTACGGTTGTAACGATTGCAAATTATATAAAAATGAGAACCCTGAGATAAAGAAACTTTTCCGCTCTTTGGGCCCAAGGAAGTCACTAAAAATTATTAATTTCTTTTTTAAATTTAGTATGTTTTGATCAAGTAAGGTGGTTAAGCCAAAGGTGGTCAGTGCTTCTAACGTAGCCCTACCCCCAAAGTAAAATTAAATTTATAATTTATTTTGAATCATAAGGCGTCCCTGCTGCATTGTAAATCTTGTATCTGAGGTGCACGAGGCTGAATTGGAAGATATTTCCTTGAATGGCCTCCATTGTATGAGGTGATTTAATTTTTTGCAGTTGTCGTTCTAATTTCCGGGAGAGAAAATATTGTAATTTATATGTGTTTAAATTCTTAGAACTTTGAAAGCTTATTTCTTTTTCTTTAACCACATAACTTTAATTCTAATTAATCTATCAGATTAATAGTTTTAAGTCGTGCAAATGGTGATCATATGCATGTTCCAAAGGTGGCGCGAACCCGGTGCCACCTTGGGGACACAGGGGCCACTTTCGGAAACAAACGAGAAATCTATAAAAGAGTTCATTATAAATCATTACGTAGCATGTTATTTCTCAAAGAGGAAGGATTGAATAGAATGCCAATTGATTTATTTCATTTTAAGCAAATGTGGAACTTTGGTATTTTTTAAACTTTTATAATATTTTGATGTTCTCTGCACTTTAGTAGAGTTTGCGATATTTTGTTACAAGTTTTTTGTATTGTTTGCATTTTAAAGTAATTTTTCCGGTATTTTTTTTCCTGGTAGTTATGAGTGTTTTTGTGGTCGATTATGGTATTTTCTTGTAAATTTGGGTAATTTATACTAGTTATGGGTTAGGTTAGTTAACTCTAGTATGGTTATTTAACTCTTGATAGTTAATCCTTTTGAAAAAATTAACTCAGTAACAAAAATTAAAAGAATCGCTAGTGACTTCACACAAGAATTATCAATGTAAAATCAATAGACAAATTATACACTTTAAGAACAAATATCTTTTTTAAAATCGGGAAACTTTAGTTCCTACTAGTAAGACACTTAAAGTGCCTTTTTAAAAGACGTTTGCCAGTCCAAATGCTTTTTCTAAGGATAATTTGAGTAAGTGAACAAGTGATTTCAATATATGGCTCACCTTTGGAGCCTGTGGGAAACCTTAGGCGCAGAAGCTACAATTTTGAAATTGTACTATAAAATAAATGAAATTTTATTTTACAATTAAAAGTATACGTGATATATATTAGAGATAGGGGCAAGATGTTACAAAAAAATTTTCAGCCACACAGACTTAACCAGAAAATTAGGAAAAATCCTCAAAGCAAAGCCATTTTTGGCTCCCTACCTTAAGTTTTGATTCAATAGGTTGTTTCACTTTAATAAGTTATTATATATGTCGAAATGTATTTTGTTTTCTATGTGTATGTGCGTTTTCCTTTCATGTAGTTAATCAATTTTTTTAAATAATATTTTCTCTTGAATATTCTCGCGCCACCCCTCTAGTGTGCTCGTGCCCCCCTAGGGGGGCGCGCCCCACAGGTTGAGAATCACTGATCTAAGCAAATGATTTGGTCTGATCTGCAAATTAATAATTTTGATTTAATATTAATTTTAAATTAAAATAAAAAAAAGTTGAAAAAAATAAGTTTCTCTTTTTTTTTAAACTTTTTTTTATGATTCAAGTTTCAAACCTTTTGTTTTAAGCCTCGTCTAAGCAAATAATGCTGCAATGATTTAAGTAGATGATCAATATAAGCAAATGATTTGGTCTGATCAGCAAATTAATAATTTTGATTTAATATTAATTTCAAATTAAAATAAAAAAAAATTGAAAAAAATAAGTTTTTATTTTTGTTAAACTTTTTTTTCATGATCCAAGTTTCAAATATCTTGTTTTAAGCCTCGTCTAAGCAAATAATGCGATATAACGATTTTTTTTTGAAGAGATAATTTGTGCAAAAATGAAATATTTCATTACCCCTCCCCCCAAAGAAATGTTGAACAAATAAATGATAAATATTGAATGAATATAAAAATTATAGCCCTTTTTTAACGCTACAATCAATGATAATAATTATAACAAACTATAATTATTATCATTGATGAAACAAAGAAACACAATTACCTGAACAAAAAAAAAATTTGCGTCTACTTGAAAAAATCATAATGTTCCAATCAATCAGACATTTTTGTTAACTGAATGTAGAAAACAAAAACTCAACCAATTTAAATGATCGAACCTTTACTATGTCTGTAACAAATTGTGTTTTACCATATTTTTAAACATAAATTTCTTATATATACACATATACACTCAGATAATAAATAGGAGTATCCACACTGATTCTTTACAACTTTTTTAGTTAAAAAGCAAATTTCTTCTTTCGGGTGATAAAACGCATGTACTAAAGCATGAAAATACTCTTAATTAGAATTAAAAATATTAAGACAATATTTCAAACCACAAGAAAAGAAATCTTAGTCTACTTAAACGAGACTGTAACTTATTTAAACCAAAAATAAAATACATTATTTACATAACATACGATGCGCTGTCTGAAAAACTTTTCTTCCACTAAGGTGATTTTAAATGCTGTTTTTCTATATTTTTTTCTTTGTTCTAAACCCTAATATGTTTTTTATGTGGTCACATTAGCATATTTAAAAAAGGTTTAGAAGCAGCAATTAAAATTAAAAGAATGATTAATGCTTACTGGATCATGTGGTCGAGACAGTGATTAATTTAGCGATGAAAACAACTAGAAAAACTATTTGCGTACCTTAATTTGAATAGTGGGCCAACTCCATATTTGTTCATTTTTAGATCAGAACCAAAAGTTCAAGTATTTCATCATTATTGTCTAGTATTCTCTTTCTGTCCAGCATACGTAGTAACGTCTGGTAGGCTGAAGAAATAAACTAGACTTGAACGAGCTGAAAAAAATAATTGAAATTGCTTTTACGAACGCAAAAATGATGAGATAACTTTACTTTTTTTCTTTAATGAAGTTAGACCACTATTGAAATAAGAGCTTCAAAGATGCTCAGAGTTATTTTCCATGGTTAAGTTGTTACAACTTCTACGATTTTTTTTTAGAAATTATTTTTTAGCAGATATTTAAAAGAAATTATTTTATATAAAATGCGCAATTGTTTTTCTGTGAAAATATCAGGTGAATATCAGAAAATGTCAATCAAATAAATATGCGCGCAAATTATATTTAAATCTTTAGTAAGACTATTTTAGTTAAAATGAAATCATGCGCATTTGGCTCTAAAAAAACACATTTGTCAAACATATGGAATCTAGCTACTGAAAAAAATGCTTTGTTTTTAAAACTCAACTTTATTTACGATGGTCTCTTAAATTTATATTGGTAAATTCCAAATTTATATAGTATTTCAGTGTCCATCTTGAAGAATGATTAGTCGTAACCCAAGATTAAAATATCATTTTTTTCATAGAATATTCATTTCAGACTTGCGAATAACTAGAAATAATATAAAGAGGTACTCGAATTAGGTTTATTTATTCATTTGTGTCATACATATATTCCTTTATGGAGTATTCTTTTCAGACTTGCGAACAGTTAGAAATAATATAAAGATGAACACGAATTAGGTTAAACTGATAAAAATTATATTTTATGTTACCAGTGATTTTATCATTTGTGTCATATATTTTTTCATAGAATATTCATTTCAGACATGCAAACAGCTAGAAATAACATAAAGAGGTATTCGAATTAGGTTTAATTATTCATTTGTGTGGTATATTTTTTCAAGGAGTATTCTTTTCAGACTTGCGAACAGCTAGAAATAATATAAAGAGGAACACGAATTAGGTTTAACTGATCAGAAGCGAATAAAAATTTTATTTTATGATACAAGTGATTTTATAATTTGTGTCATATATTTTTTCATAGAATATTCATTTTAGACGTGCAAACAACTAAAAATAACATAAAGAGGTATTCGAATCAGGTTTAATTATTCATTTGTGTGGTATATTTTTTCATGGAGTATTCTTTTCAGACTTGCGAACAGCTAGAAATAATATAAAGATGAACACGAATTAGGTTAAACTGATAAAAATTATATTTTATGTTACCAGTGATTTTATCATTTGTGTCATATATTTTTTCTTAGAATATTCATTTCAGACATGCAAACAGCTAGAAATAACATAAAGAGGTATTCGAATCAGGTTTAATTATTCATTTGTGTGGTATATTTTTTCAAGGAGTATTCTTTTCAGACTTGCGAACAGCTAGAAATAATATAAAGAGGAACACGAATTAGGTTTAACTGATCAGAAGCGAATAAAAATTTTATTTTATGATACAAGTGATTTTATAATTTGTGTCATATATTTTTTCATAGAATATTCATTTTAGACGTGCAAACAACTAAAAATAACATAAAGAGGTATTCGAATCAGGTTTAATTATTCATTTGTGTGGTATATTTTTTCATGGAGTATTCTTTTCAGACTTGCGAACAGCTAGAAATAATATAAAGATGAACACGAATTAGGTTAAACTGATAAAAATTATATTTTATGTTACCAGTGATTTTATCATTTGTGTCATATATTTTTTCTTAGAATATTCATTTCAGACATGCAAACAGCTAGAAATAACATAAAGAGGTATTCGAATTAGGTTTAATTATTCATTTGTGTGGTATATTTTTTCAAGGAGTATTCTTTTCAGACTTGCGAACAGCTAGAAATAATATAAAGAGGAACACGAATTAGGTTTAACTGATCAGAAGCGAATAAAAATTTTATTTTATGATACAAGTGATTTTATAATTTGTGTCATATATTTTTTCATAGAATATTCATTTTAGACGTGCAAACAACTAAAAATAACATAAAGAGGTATTCGAATCAGGTTTAATTATTCATTTGTGTGGTATATTTTTTCATGGAGTATTCTTTTCAGACTTGCGAACAGCTAGAAATAATATAAAGATGAACACGAATTAGGTTAAACTGATAAAAATTATATTTTATGTTACCAGTGATTTTATCATTTGTGTCATATATTTTTTCTTAGAATATTCATTTCAGACATGCAAACAGCTAGAAATAACATAAAGAGGTATTCGAATCAGGTTTAATTATTCATTTGTGTGGTATATTTTTTCAAGGAGTATTCTTTTCAGACTTGCGAACAGCTAGAAATAATATAAAGAGGAACACGAATTAGGTTTAACTGATCAGAAGCGAATAAAAATTTTATTTTATGATACAAGTGATTTTATAATTTGTGTCATATATTTTTTCATAGAATATTCATTTTAGACGTGCAAACAACTAAAAATAACATAAAGAGGTATTCGAATCAGGTTTAATTATTCATTTGTGTGGTATATTTTTTCATGGAGTATTCTTTTCAGACTTGCGAACAGCTAGAAATAATATAAAGATGAACACGAATTAGGTTAAACTGATAAAAATTATATTTTATGTTACCAGTGATTTTATCATTTGTGTCATATATTTTTTCTTAGAATATTCCTTTCAGACATGCAAACAGCTAGAAATAACATAAAGAGGTATTCGAATCAGGTTTAATTATTCATTTGTGTGGTATATTTTTTCAAGGAGTATTCTTTTCAGACTTGCGAACAACTAGAAATAATATAAAGAGGAACACGAATTAGGTTTAACTGATCAGAAGCGAATAAAAATTTTATTTTATGATACAAGTGATTTTATAATTTGTGTCATATATTTTTTCATAGAATATTCATTTTAGACGTGCAAACAACTAAAAATAACATAAAGAGGTATTCGAATCAGGTTTAATTATTCATTTGTGTGGTATAGTTTTTCATGGAGTATTCTTTTCAGACTTGCGAACAGCTAGAAATAATATAAAGATGAACACGAATTAGGTTAAACTGATAAAAATTATATTTTATGTTACCAGTGATTTTATCATTTGTGTCATATATTTTTTCTTAGATTATTCATTTCAGACATGCAAACAGCTAGAAATAACATAAAGAGGTATTCGAATTAGGTTTAATTATTCATTTGTGTGGTATATTTTTTCAAGGAGTATTCTTTTCAGACTTGCGAACAGCTAGAAATAATATAAAGAGGAACACGAATTAGGTTTAACTGATCAGAAGCGAATAAAAATTTTATTTTATGATACAAGTGATTTTATAATTTGTGTCATATATTTTTTCATAGAATATTCATTTTAGACGTGCAAACAACTAAAAATAACATAAAGAGGTATTCGAATCAGGTTTAATTATTCATTTGTGTGGTATATTTTTTCATGGAGTATTCTTTTCAGACTTGCGAACAGCTAGAAATAATATAAAGATGAACACGAATTAGGTTAAACTGATAAAAATTATATTTTATGTTACCAGTAATTTTATCATTTGTGTCATATATTTTTTCTTAGAATATTCATTTCAGACATGCAAACAGCTAGAAATAACATAAAGAGGTATTCGAATCAGGTTTAATTATTCATTTGTGTGGTATATTTTTTCAAGGAGTATTCTTTTCAGACTTGCGAACAGCTAGAAATAATATAAAGAGGAACACGAATTAGGTTTAACTGATCAGAAGCGAATAAAAATTTTATTTTATGATACAAGTGATTTTATAATTTGTGTCATATATTTTTTCATAGAATATTCATTTTAGACGTGCAAACAACTAAAAATAACATAAAGAGGTATTCGAATCAGGTTTAATTATTCATTTGTGTGGTATATTTTTTCATGGAGTATTCTTTTCAGACTTGCGAACAGCTAGAAATAATATAAAGATGAACACGAATTAGGTTAAACTGATAAAAATTATATTTTATGTTACCAGTGATTTTATCATTTGTGTCATATATTTTTTCTTAGAATATTCATTTCAGACATGCAAACAGCTAGAAATAACATAAAGAGGTATTCGAATCAGGTTTAATTATTCATTTGTGTGGTATATTTTTTCAAGGAGTATTCTTTTCAGACTTGCGAACAGCTAGAAATAATATAAAGAGGAACACGAATTAGGTTTAACTGATCAGAAGCGAATAAAAATTTTATTTTATGATACAAGTGATTTTATAATTTGTGTCATATATTTTTTCATAGAATATTCATTTTAGACGTGCAAACAACTAAAAATAACATAAAGAGGTATTCGAATCAGGTTTAATTATTTATTTGTGTGGTATATTTTTTCATGGAGTATTCTTTTCAGACTTGCGAACAGCTAGAAATAATATAAAGATGAACACGAATTAGGTTAAACTGATAAAAATTATATTTTATGTTACCAGTGATTTTATCATTTGTGTCATATATTTTTTCTTAGAATATTCATTTCAGACATGCAAACAGCTAGAAATAACATAAAGAGGTATTCGAATTAGGTTTAATTATTCATTTGTGTGGTATATTTTTTCAAGGAGTATTCTTTTCAGACTTGCGAACAGCTAGAAATAATATAAAGAGGAACACGAATTAGGTTTAACTGATCAGAAGCGAATAAAAATTTTATTTTATGATACAAGTGATTTTATAATTTGTGTCATATATTTTTTCATAGAATATTCATTTTAGACGTGCAAACAACTAAAAATAACATAAAGAGGTATTCGAATCAGGTTTAATTATTCATTTGTGTGGTATATTTTTTCATGGAGTATTCTTTTCAGACTTGCGAACAGCTAGAAATAATATAAAGATGAACACGAATTAGGTTAAACTGATAAAAATTATATTTTATGTTACCAGTGATTTTATCATTTGTGTCATATATTTTTTCTTAGAATATTCATTTCAGACATGCAAACAGCTAGAAATAACATAAAGAGGTATTCGAATTAGGTTTAATTATTCATTTGTGTGGTATATTTTTTTCAAGGAGTATTCTTTTCAGACTTGCGAACAGCTAGAAATAATATAAAGAGGAACACGAATTAGGTTTAACTGATCAGAAGCGAATAAAAATTTTATTTTATGATACAAGTGATTTTATAATTTTGTCATATATTTTTTCATAGAATATTCATTTTAGACGTGCAAACAACTAAAAATAACATAAAGAGGGATTCGAATCAGGTTTAATTATTCATTTGTGTGGTATATTTTTTCATGGAGTATTCTTTTCAGACTTGCGAACAGCTAGAAATAATATAAAGATGAACACGAATTAGGTTAAACTGATAAAAATTATATTTTATGTTACCAGTGATTTTATCATTTGTGTCATATATTTTTTCTTAGAATATTCATTTCAGACATGCAAACAGCTAGAAATAACATAAAGAGGTATTCGAATTAGGTTTAATTATTCATTTGTGTGGTATATTTTTTCAAGGAGTATTCTTTTCAGACTTGCGAACAGCTAGAAATAATATAAAGAGGAACACGAATTAGGTTTAACTGATCAGAAGCGAATAAAAATTTTATTTTATGATACAAGTGATTTTATAATTTGTGTCATATATTTTTTCATAGAATATTCATTTTAGACGTGCAAACAACTAAAAATAACATAAAGAGGTATTCGAATCAGGTTTAATTATTCATTTGTGTGGTATATTTTTTCATGGAGTATTCTTTTCAGACTTGCGAACAGCTAGAAATAATATAAAGATGAACACGAATTAGGAAGCGAATAAAAATTATATTTTATGATACAAGTGATTTTATCATTTGTGTCATATATTTTTTCAAGCAGTATTCTTTTCAGACCTGCCAGCAGCTAGAAATAATATGAAAATGAAATCAAATTAGGTTTAACTGATCAGAAGCGGTTAAAAATTATGCATTATGAAATTATTTAATACAGTTTACAATGACCTAAAAAATATTCTTATTACGCAATTAAAAAGATAAATACTCTTTTTTAAAGTCAGACTTTTTTCGTTTTAAATGTAAAACAGTATGAAAAACATCAACAATTTTGTGATTATGTGCGCCAATTTGTATTTAAAGTATATTGTAAATGCCCGCTAGTCGGTGTAATTATTTTCTATTATCAGTGTTTTAGAAACAATTACACCATTTAATTTGCATATAAAAGTACTACTAGTTGTTGTTGTTTATAATGCCACTTGCCACACGGGCAAGCTTGCTTGGTGAAACCGAGCAATTTAAGGCAGAGTGTGCGTTTCTTGTTCTTCAGTGGCGCCATCTATGGCCAAGAACTATTAGTAGTTAACTTGAAAAAAGTTCTATATCACACAATTTATTTGGTTGTTTAACATCAAATTCCGTGAAGTAGAAAATCACAGTTTTTCCAATATACGGAACACGGTGTATTTAAAGTTCATTATAACAATTTTAGCGTATTTAAAGGTAGAAATATATTTTTTAGACTTCTGAAATTTAACTTCCTTCACGAATTTGAATTTTCAATCTATCGTATTTTGAAAGTAGCTGATATATATATTTTTGCAACAGTTTTTTTTTCCTTCTAAAATTATCTTTCCACTTTTAACCCACTGATGGTTTAGCAAATGGGCAATATTAGGTGAAATTTCTCCTCAATACACTATTTACCCAAATAATATGGAAAAACCTGTTTTACCATGCGGAGAAGACTGCTGGCTAAAAAAAAAAAAGAAAAAATTGCAATCAGAGCCGCCAGTGGGTTAAAGTTTTGAATTGTCACTGGGTTGCGTTGAAAAATGTTACCTTCATATTTCTACCTTTTGCGTGCAGAACAATCAGTGGATTAAAGTTTTGAATTGTCACTGGGTTGTGTTGAAAAATGTTACATTCATATTTCTACCTTTTGCGTGCAGAACAGTCAGTGGGTTAAAGTTTTGAATTGTCACTCGGTTGCGTTGAAAAATGTTACCTTCATATTGCTACCTTTTGCATGCAGAACTGTCAGTCGGTTGAAGTTTTGAATTGTCACTGGGTTGCGTTGAAAAATGTTACCTTCATATTGCTACCTTATAGTCTGATTGATAGTGCGTAAACAAAAATAAATAAATAAATGAATGTGGTTTGCAAATAATTGGATATGGTATGTCATATACTATAATGGTAATAATATAATGATAAATAATATATGTAATGAATAAGGAGAAAAGTTAATGTGGTTATTTGAGTCCCTAACTGCATTCGATAATGGGTGAAACTTACCGAAACCTTCTGTTTCATTAAGCATTTCTTTATCTTATAATAGACATCCCCATCACAATCAACGCGAAATTCAAACGGATTTTTCTAAGTGTTTTATACACTAGTTTATTACTTCTTGTTTAGTTGCATGACCGTGCAGGGTCGGCTTTGGTCTTCCCAAATTATAGATCTTCTAAATAATTCTAGATTAATCTTTCATTGACATCAGTTCTCTAGTTTTGATTTTTAAACGTCCGAGGTCATTTTTAAGATAATCCAGCCTAGGGGTTCCCCTAAAGTGACTGCCCACAGGTTTGGCTAAAATTTATTTTTTATTGTATTGCTGTCTCTTACACTTATTGCATATGACCGTGGACCTTTCCAATGGATATGGATATAACTTCTCACCCCGCAGTTTTATCAAGCATTTTTTATTTTGGTCACTTTGTAGGACCCTATAGTAACAATCAATACATTCAAACTAGTTTTTAGAAGCAATGTGCATTTCCAGGAAATGCTGCTTTCTGCGACAATTCTTAATGGTATTAAAGCAAGTAGTTACACTCCAAGAACTATTTAAAAGCATTTAAGTACTGAAGTGTAAAATTTACTTATTTTTTTCCCGTGGAATAATTCAATTCTTAACTTGAAACTTTAAACAGGAAGTTTATATTCAAAAAGCTCAAAAGACCAGCTTAACTTAAAGGGTTTTTGTTGCATAACTTAAGTGAAAAAAAGCACTGGCGTTTCAAGGAAACTCAAAATTTTTTTTTCTCTCATGGCAGGAGGATTTGAGGATACGTTTTCTCCACTGCCCCCTTGACGGAGCTACGAAGCTACTTTTAGCTCTGCTATTCGAATCAATACTTGAGAAAAGGAAAGTTACGTAAAGGAATGTGTGTGATTCGATCTTCTTGCCATTTTTTTTTTCTTTTCAAATTTTCCAACAAATCCGATCGCCCATCTTTTCTTTTTTTTTTTCAAATATTTTTGGAATTGCATTCTAGACATTTCTCTTTTTACACTATAGAAAGTTTTTTAAGGTAGGAAATTTTCATGTTTTGCAAATACAAATTTTTATGCTGACTTCAAAATATTTATTAGTCAAGCAAAAAATTGCTGTTAAAATATCTCTTTCCCTTTTACTGGATGATTGGAGATTCTTTCATTTGTGTCTTCCTAACTATTCAAGAAATAATTCATTCTTCCTTAACTGTCTCAAATCAAGGCATAGCTACTTGCGAAAGCTAAATGCCCAATAGGGAGGATAAGTGGTTCGAATTGGGATTGACGATAGAATCAAAGTAGAGATATTTAAGAGATCTTCTTAAAGAGATCTCGTAAAATTAAGAGAAGAGATAGTCTTTGTGAAATGTGATGTCTCAAAAGATAAAACACTTAACTCCCAATGAGGTGATCCAAGTTTGAATCCCATCTAAAGCGTGTTGATTTGAATTCTGATTCGTCTTGTACCAATCATATTGCTGATGTTAGTAGCAGACGTCATGAGTGAGAATCCCCTTACCGTCTGTCTGGCCCATTTTCTTATAAATGGGTGATGAGTGGGAATGGAGGATGCAAACGTCGTTTGCATCCGTCACGCGTACGTGAATTTGCTCCTTCAGCCAGAGCAGTGGTGACGTACCAAATATGGAATCGCATCCCAGATATGGCTGATTGATACAAATTCTGGTCCCGACTTGCACCTACCACAGAGCTGACGCAAAAATATCTTTAACCCTCGCCTTCTCTGTCCCGTCAAAATGACGGGATGAGGTTTCGCCCTCTATTTCTCGCTCGCGTGAAATTTCCGGGCTGGAGTGTTCAGTAGTAACGAGGCGATAAGAATAAAACTAATTCATTTCTTTTGCCTGGAAAACATTTTATTTCTCATTTTACACACCAGATGACAATGCCAGGATATTTTCAAGGTAGTTGTAGTAATTAGTTTATTTTGAAGTAGATGTCAGCACTAATCGAATACATGTATTTAGCAAAATAGGCACTTTTATGACCGTTTTCTTGAAAATTAACCGATCGTTAAGAGGTTTATCAGATCATCGGTTAGAATCTCCTTGTCCTTGGGCTGACCTTCGTGATTCTCCTCTCCACGCAACGCAAATACTGGTTAGTTCCATTAAGTATTTATCTACGAAGACTAGTTTGTCCCAATGCTTGATCCCAAAATTCCCTTGTCGTCTGAATTGGATTCAAAATTGCGGAATTGAACCTCGCAACATCGTAAACTATGAATTGGGTCCGCTGTTCAACATTGGTTATAAAATAAAAACTCAATAAGAAGAGATCAGGAAATTATTGATGCATATATCATAAGAGTTATGGAGCGCCATGGAGATTTTAGCGCTCTCGCTAGTCAAAAAATGTCATCAATTTCGATTGAAAGTTAAACAGTTGAGAAAACTGCTGAAAATGAAAATGCTGAAAAATTCTCCAGCAAAGAAAGCCAATCTATTTATATTCGAGCAACCTACGCAATAAAAAAGCTCTTCGAATAATTTAAGCCCAATCGTAAATTTATTCTTAGTCCATTTTCACAAAATCCAATTAAACATTATTTTTTTAAAGAAATTTTAAACTAATGAAAAATGAATGCTTGAAAAGTATACAATGAAATGTTCAATGATGAGTGAAGTGAAAATGAGTAGCCATTAAAAATAAGCTTTAGACAATTTAAATGTTCCAAGCTCTAACTAATGTCTTATAAACATATCACTCAGACCAAGAAATAAACTCATCATATTCCCTTTAGAAGAATGAAAATAAGTTGAGTGCTAAACTGAGATTTAATTAGTATTCGAAGCGCTACAAAGAAGCTTATTTTCTTTATTTCTTTTAACGAGTACAGATTTAAATGAATTAATCTGAATAAACACGGTTGCGAGGCAATGCTAAAACATCAGCACCATTAGTGCCGCTGACTAAATTATCTTCCTTTTGTATAAGAGTTCCGGTAAAGTAAGCAATCAAGGAATTGTCTTCAATTCCGCTTCGAATGGAGCAAATCGGATTTAGAGTCAAAGATAAAAAATGTAAGCAGCGACAAGCAATACGTAAGATTTTACAGAAAACATATATATATATATATATATATATATATATATATATATATATATATATATATATATATATATATATATATATATATATATATATATATATATATATATATATATATATATATATATATATATATATATATATATATATATATATATATATATATATATATAAAACCCAATGTGCTTTATTTCATTTGTTGTAAATTTTTTGTAAAAAGGTTTTTTGAGTGCTCCTCACACTATTGTATTGATATAATTTGCTTTGGCTATATTAATACAATATTAGAAAGCACTCCTTTTTGCAGATATAATCATGTGAGCTGATGAAAAGATTATATCTTTTATTTTTCTTATTTTTACTAATTATTTTCTTAAGTTTTATTTACTGCGCATAAGCTGCAAGTAAATAGAACGTATAAAATAAGTTCAGAATGAAGAGAAAACGTGGAAAAATTACAGAACAATGAAAAAAGAAGGGAAAAAGAAAAATAATAATGAAAATAAAAATGATAAAAAACCGGAAAAAAATCCGAAAAAAGGAGAAAAAAGTAATAAAAATCCAGAAAATGAAAGATATAATCTTTTCATCAGCTCACACGACTATATCCGCGAAAAGGAGTGCTTTCTTATATTGTATCAATATAGCCAAAGCAGAATATATCAATACAACAGTGTGAGGAGCTCTCAAAAAAATTTACGAAAAATTTACAACAAATAAAATAGAACACAATAAGTAAAAATATCGCGCAAAAACAGAAAATAAAATGTAAGGAAAAGGCAGAAAAAAACATGAAACGAAATCTTTAAACAGAGTGGCGAATTCAAATGAACTTGCATGAGCGGAAAATTTTTCCAGAATGATTTAAATCTCTTTCGTAGCAGGATTGCCAGATTGCAAAACATGATATGGCAACGTTACTTTTAAAAAGTAACGAGTAAAAGTACAAGTATTTTTAAAAAAAGTAACGAGTAAAAAGTAAAAAGTTCTTATTTTAAAAAGTAACGAGTAAAAAGTACAAGTAAAAGTACAAGTACTAAACAAAAAAAAGTAACGATTTAAAAGTACATTTCTAGGAAATCGAAAATTCAAAGTTACCTGAAATTTCATTGAATAATATTCTTATGTTCGTTAAT
This sequence comes from Parasteatoda tepidariorum, assembly GCF_982258835.1. Lineage (NCBI taxonomy): Eukaryota > Metazoa > Arthropoda > Arachnida > Araneae > Theridiidae > Parasteatoda > Parasteatoda tepidariorum. The sequence continues at coordinate 14,287,181 of NC_141757.1, read as the reverse complement.
GTTTTGGAAAATTGTTGTTATTTATTTAATTATTTTTAATTTTGAAAGTTATGGATATTAATTTATTTTTAAATTCGCAAGAATATTATAATATAGTTTTATAATGTAATCGTATAATATAATTTTAGAATCAAATATAATTTTAATATCAAACTTTTTATGGATTTGCACGAAAAAGAAATTTTATCTATTGACTTTAATTTTTAGTTTATTATTTTTATTTAATTATATTACCATTGATTTAAAATTGTTTTACTCTTTAGAAACGCATTTTAAAAACACAAACATAAACAAAGCAAACATATAGCTTTGTGATCTTTGAGCTAGTAAAAAATAATTGAATCTGTAGTATAAGTTGAAACAAAAGGTATTTAAACACGAAGTTAGCTGTGAATGCATATATATTGCATTCACAGTTTTTTTTTTTTTTTTTTTTTTTTTTTTAAGAAAGCTAACCGAGTTATAGAAAAAAGTAACGATTTCATTCGATATTTCCGTTACAAATACTTTTACTTTTTCCCTAAAAAAGTAACGAAAGTACAAGTAAAAGTACTAAATTTAAAAAGTAACGAAGTACAAGTAAAAGTACGTACTTTTTACTTGTACCGGCGGTACAAGTAACGAAAGTAAAAGTACTGCCATGTATGCATGAAACCAATTATCTGAATATATCTGTTTTTTCTTAACATCTTATTTTCTATTTTTAAGTGATATTTTTCCTTAATGAGTTCTATTTTATTTGTCATACATTTTTTGTAAAAATTTTTTAGTGCTCCTTACACTACTGTATTGATATATTTTGCTTTGTCTATATCGATACAATACCAGAAAGCACTCCTTTTTGCGGTCATAATGGTGTGAACTGCTGAAAAGAGTATATTTCTTATTTTCCAGATTTTTATAATTTTTTTTTTCTTTCTTACGGATTTTTTTCCGGTTTCTTATTATTTTTACTATTATTTTTCCCTCTTTTTTCTTAGTTCTGTTATTTTTCGATGTTTTCTCTATATTTTGAACTTATTTTATTAAGTCTAGTAACTTGCAACTATATATATATATATATATATATATATATATATATATATATATATATATATATATATATATATATATATATATATATATATATATATATAATTTCAAAATGAAATTAAAACAAAGGTAAATTATGAAGGAAAAAAAGGGGGGTAAATAATAATGAAAAAAATAACAAACTACTGATTAGAAAAAAAAATTATGATGAAATTTTTAAAAAAAAAAACCAGAATATAAAAGATATAATCTTTTCATCAGCCCACACGATTATATCCGCCGAAAAGAGTGCAATCTGATATTGTATCAATATCGCCAAAGCAAAATATATTAATACAATAGTGTGAGGAGTACTCAAAAAACATTTTTTTACGAAAATTACAACAAATAAAATCGAACACAATAAGTAAAAATAACACGTAAAAACATAAAATAAAATAAAAAGAAAAAACAGTATAAAACAAAAGCCCTAAAGCTAGTATCGAAATCAGATGTACTTACATGAACTGGAAATTTTTCAAGAATGATTTAAAAATATTTTCGCAACAAGATTGCCAGATTACAAAATATGAAAACAAAAGCTCAAATTGAGTGTAACTAGAGGCTAAAGTGCCGTTCTTACTGCATTGCTGAAGTGATTTGTTATGCTGTGCATTGATTTGTTAGTCACCAAGGATGGGCCCGAAATGGACGTGGGCAAGGTAATATTACACTGGATAATATATATATATATATATATATATATATATATATATATATATATATATATATATATATATATATATATATATAAGTTCAAAATGAAGAATAAAACAAAGAAAAATTATAGACATATGAAAAAAAAGGGGGGGGGGAATAATAAGTAAAAAATAACAAACAACAGTATATATATATATATATATATATATATATATATATATATATATATATATATATATATATATATATATATATATATGTAACATAAAAAGCTTTTATTAATCTTTTTATGTTAGTTTCTTTGCTATAAAACAACTCCTACTTTATTACTAATTAATTATTCTATTTGAAATACTTTCTCACACTTTTAAAAGCCACATCCTGTTTCTAAATCTATTTTTAGCCAAAGTATGCATATATTTAAATAAAGATCTTTTTTCCCTTTTAAGCCGTGGGAATCACTCGAGCAAGTTCATTAACCAATTGTAAGTTCTGAGATTTCCCTCTTTTCCCTAAATAGAGACATTTTAGGATTTTTTGCAAGATTTTCCCTACCAAAAAGACTGTTTGCTGATGGAGTAAACATCACTTCTTCGCTCCCACTCAACTAAGAATGTTCAAATAAAAGTTACTCTGATTTAATTAAAATCCTGTGTCTGTTTTCCTGCTCGGTCCGACTGCAACATTTTACAAGCCGAGCAGGATTTTAAGAACTGATGAAACGGGCGCAGGATAATATTAAATGCTTCTTCAAAACATAAAATAAAAAAAAATAACTAAAAGAACACACTTCTACTATGTTAGAAGATTTGAGCCTATTAACGAACGGATCGAAGACTTCACAGCGAAATCTCTAACTTCAATCTTCCTTTAGAATGCTTAGCAGTTCATTGCCAATGCTGCGAAATTAATTGGATTTGGATGAACCTTGAAAGCATAGTCTGCAAATTTATCAATTTCGGCGTTAGTCAGTGACTCATCTTAACGAAGAAGATGGTGTATTCCCCTTTTCAACTAACTGTTGTGTTTACCCTTGGAATGGTGCGACTATGGAGAAAACATTAAGAAAGAAAGGAAAAAAAAAAGATGTTTGCTTCACCTTTTCGAGAATTCCATGCCTCTAAAGACGTGTTCCATTTGATTTCCTGCCTATTACGAAGTGACAGCGATTCTACATTTCCAGAAGTTCATCTTAATGGCTACGATTCTGTTCGCGTGTGCAATTTAGTGATAGTGCAGTGATTCGCGCAGTGATTCCCAGTGTTTAGTGATCATCCACTATAGAAATTTCTTCAATGGTTTTTATATAATGAAAATTTACTTCGATCCGTACTTTTGTTTTGATAATAATTTACAAATATTTTTTGATTATCAAAATATGTGGTGTTTGAACAGCGAAAATAATAATAGATTTTGGTTATATTCGGAAATTTTTTTTCTCATTCTTGATATTTCATTGTGATGATTATTAATTTTTATGATTATGAATTTTTCATGATTATTAATTTTTATTCATTGTTCTTATTTTGATTGTTTATTTATGCATTTTCAAAAACTTATAATTATTGAAATTTACTTATTCTTCGAGGAATATTATATTATTAAATTGATTTAATATTATTAGCATAAAAATGTTAAAGGATATTTAGTTTCGTTTTAATTATATTATGTGTTGTAATATATGATCAATTGAATATTTTTTTTTTAAATTTTGCTTTAGTGTTTATCGTAAGGTAACGATAAATAAGCAACTATGAGATTTAATTTACTTCTAAATGCTATATTTAATTATTGAAATTTATTTTGGTTATTTTAATGCCCTTACGGAGTGGCAAAAATTACAAATATGCATCAAAATCTAGAGGATAAACCAGACATACTAGTCTTTGAGCCGGACATTGGTGTTCAATTCACATCCTGGCTCAAACATTTCGAAAAACAAACTCTAGATGCTAAATGTAATGACGAATGGAAAGTTAGAAATTTTCAAAAATTCATTAAAGGTTCAGCTTTAAAATTGTATATTAATAACTGTCTTAATTGTAATTCATATCAAGAAATAGTTGAAATTTTTAGAGAGCATTATTTTTCACCTCCATTTGGCTTTAACGATTTTCAAAATTTAAAATTTTCGGGCCAAGCTAAAGACCTAAATTCGTATTTTACCGAAAAGGTAGAGTTAGGTCGAAAAATAAATTTAAGTAATGAACATATAATTGAGGGTCTATCTATTGGTTTGCCCCACCAAATCAGAACACTTTTGGTTTTAAAAGAACCTAAAACCCCAATTGAATGGCTCACTATTGTTTCGAAAATAATTCACGATGTACCTACGGTCTTACCCCAAACTGAAACTAAAAAATTACCAGAATCTAAATTTAATGTATATAGACCACAATATCAAGGCTGGGTACCAAGGCGGCCATTCTTTAACAACTCAAGTAATCCAAATTATAATCCTCGACAAAATCAAAATTTTCCCCGGCCTAATCAAAGTTATAACCAACAATCCCAATTTAGACCTAGAATTCAAAATGAAAAGTTTCAAAGAAATGAACAACAAACAAGTCATTTCGCCCAGGCTTCCCAGGAGTTGCCTCCTAAGCCATGTAAATACTGTGATAAGCTTGGTATAACCAATGCTTATCATTGGGGCCAAAATTGTATAAACAAACCTAATATTTTTACGACTGAGAATCAAACTCAGCCTAAACAGGAAAGTGACCAACAACAAAATTGTCAATTAATAGTAACTGGATATTTACAAAATAAAAATGAAAACAATATAAGTGACAAAAACCCAATTTTGACAAATAAAACTATCCTGTTAAACATTGATACAGGAAGTACTTTAAATATAATTCCGGCTAAGCTTTTTGAAAAACTTAATGTCCTAAAAGAAAGAAAAGACTTTGTTAATGTAAAACAAACAAAAGGTATTTTGCAACTTAACCACTCTTGTACTTTAAATTTAAAAATTGGAGATATAGCTAGGTCAGTGGAATTTTATATTTTAAATACTGATCTACCGTATGCCATACTGGGTTTAAAGGAATGTAATGGGTTTAAATTAGTGATAGATTGTGTTGAACGAGTTGTAATGCAAAATCAGAGGAAGCTGATAGTTTTTTCGGATTATAAAAGCAACTTGTCTTTACACATTTCTCCTGAAATCCAGGTTAATGATTGCAACAAAAATACCAATAAAGAAAATAAAGCTAAGTATAAAAATAAGGAATGTAAAAACAAAAGAATGAATGTTAAATCAATTAAAAATAAACAAAATGAAATGATTATGGAAAATAAAATTTTGGATATAAAAGTAAACAAAAATAAAAATGTAAACAAAGAGAATTTAAAGAAGAATAAAATAAAAAATAGACTTAAAAATAAAGATTTAAATAGCAAAACTGAAAATAATCTTGAGTTTTCAAATGTTCTTGAGACTAAATGTGGTAATGGTGCGCAACATTGTCAAAATCATGTTGACGGAATTATGCAAATTCAAGATGATGAAAAAAGTTTCCAACTTCAGGAAATTTTAGAAGATTTTTCAGATATATTTGCTAAAGATAAATATGATGTAGGGACAATAAGAATTGAACCTCAAAGGGTAAGATTAACATCAGACTTACCAGTATTCTTACGAGCATACAAAACTTCCCCAAAACAACAAGAGGAAATAGATAAACAAATTGAAGAATTGTTAAAGCATAATATAATTAAAGAAAGCTCTTCTCCCTATTCGGCTCCAGTAACTTTAGTTTATAAAAAAGATGAAAATAAAAAAAGTAGATTGTGTATAGACTTTAGAAAATTAAATCAAATTACTAAATCAGATGCAGAACCGTTGCCTCTTATAGAAACACTTATAGATAAATTAGGGAACAGTGTTTATTTTAGTAGACTTGATATGGTAAGTGGTTATTGGCAAATTCCAATCAACTCTGAAGACACTGAAAAACTTGCTTTTGTCACCAATAGTGGGTTATACGAATGGTTAAGATTGCCATTTGGGTGGAAGAACGCCCCTAATATTTTTCAAAGAACAATACGTAGAATACTCACTAAACATAAAGTTTCATTTGCAGCTAATTATTTTGATGATATCATAATTTATTCTAATAATTTTGAAGAACATATAAATCATCTAAAGGAAATTTTTGAAATATGTAGATTTGAAAACTTAAAATTAAAAGCTTCTAAATGTTCTTTTTTGCAAACTAAAATTCAATTTTTAGGGTATGAAATATCTAATGGTGTAGTAACTCCTGATAACAACAACATTGAAGTAATTAAAAACTTGAAACCTCCAACTAATGTTAAATCTCTTCAACGATTTTTAGGTTCAATAAATGTGTATAATAAATTTATAAATAATTATGCTAAGATTAGAGCACCTTTAAATAATCTCTTAAAGAAAAATACAACCTGGTGTTGGACTCCCAAATGTCAAGAAGCATTCGAAATTTTAAAGAATGCATTAGTTTGTAAACCAATTTTGAAAATATTTAACCCTAAATTACCATGTCATATTTTTGTTGATGCAAGTCAAAGTGGTGTTGGAGCAATTTTGAAACAGCCAGATGTTTCAGGTGTCTTACATCCAATAGCATTCCATTCTCGTTCTCTTAGAGACTATGAGAAAAATTATGCTATCACAGAACTGGAATGTCTTGCTATTGTTGATGCATTAAACAAATTTTATCACTATTTATTTGGAAATAAATTTACCATACATACAGATCATGCGGCTTTAGTTTGGTTAAAAAATGTTAAAAATCTGAAAGGTAGATTGTTCCGCTGGTCTTTACTATTGAGTATGTATGATTATGATATAAAATACACAAAAGGCACCTTAAACTTTGAAGCTGACATGTTATCCCGAGATATTCCTGACAATATTGAAAACAATAGTATTTTGAAAACAAATGTTGATTTAAATAATGTAAGCCATTTTTCACATCTTTTGCAATTAGACGAAATTCGCGAAGCCCAACAAAATGATAATTTAACTGGAAATTTTATTAAAATAGATAATGTTTTGTGTATACGTAAAAAGGGTTTTACCAAAATTGTTGTTCCATTTTTTTTAAGGCATAAATTACTTGAAATTACACATAAAAAATTTGGCCATCCGGGAATTCAAAAAACTATTAATTTACTTACTCATGTTTACTATTGGGAAAATATTACTTTGGACATTTCAAATTTTAACAAACATTGTCATACTTGTCAAATTAATAAAAAACCTAGACAGAAAAGATTTGGGTTACTTCAGGAAATGCCCCCAGTTGACAAACCTTTTGAAATAATTGCAATCGATAGTGTAGGTGGTTTTAATTATTACAATTCTACTAAAAAATATTTAACTTTAGTAATTGATCATCACACTCGATATATGTGGTCTTTTGCTTCGAAATCAATAACTACAGAAAGTTATGTAAATTTTTTGCACCAAATTTTTCAAATTCAAACCCCTAAAAGTATTTTGAGTGATAGAAATGCCGCGTTTACTTCTTCCCACTTTAAAAAATTTCTTAAACATAGCAAAATCAAACAATTGTTAACTACAGCCCATAGACCCGAAACTAATGGAAAAGTTGAACGTTTAGGACAAACCATTGTAACACGATTAAAATGCAAAATTAATGATTCTTCTAAAAAAGTTCCTTGGCCTAAATTATTAAAAGAAGTAACCGAAGAATACAATTTAACTCCACATTCAGTAACTAAATTCCCACCAGCTTATTTAATGTTTGGCACTCTCCCATTTAATCATCCTTTATCTGAAGAAATTTTTCCACCAATAGAAGAAGCAAGGAAAATTGCAGTTGAAAGAACTAAACAATATCATGAGAAAAATAAAATTTATTATGATGCAAGATTTACTCATATTGAATTTTCCCCAAATGATACCGTAATGTATGAAGATTTTAAATACCCCAATACTAGGAAACTTACCCCAACTTTTTCCGGTCCATATATAATTCTTGAAAAAATTTCTGATGTTAATTACAAAATAAATAAAAAGAATATTCATAATAAAGAAAATTCAGAAATAGTTCATACATCAAAATTGCGAAGGTACCACCCACCTGACAAACTGAAATTATGTCACGAATAAAAAACATGTAATTATTTAAATGGAATTGACTATATTTTATATTAAATTTAATGATTTTTCATTGTTAAAATAAATTAAAAACACCGAATATGACAACATTACACATGGTTCAATGAACATGTGCCCCCTTTTTTCTGGAAGATCCGACCTTTCAAATTTTCTTCTTCAAGTTCAATGTTTACCCAATCTAAAAGGATATGGGGCGATGGTAGTTTCTCTCTGTGGTGAAAACCAAAAAAAAATTTAAACTTAAGCATCTTTTGAAACTAGGATCTTCCAGCACATCATTGTTGAGACTAGGGACTGTTTTCCTCCATTTGGGGAATACAGCCCCTAATCCAGCAAAAATTTTCCCCTAACAACACTGAAATCCTAAATTTCAGATTAAAGACCATTGTGTCAAATTTTTTTTTTCATTTTATATTGAAATTTTTTTTGATAAAAAGTGTCAATTTGTATTTTTATATCTCATATCACTTGCATTTTCATATTTTTTTTTTTATCTTTCATGTTGTTGAATGTGAATATTTACATCTTTTAGAAAATTTTTATAGATTTTCTTGTCTTAAGTGAAAAGTTTATTCTAATTGTATTAGTATGAATAATAACTTTATTTACTGTGATTATCAAGAAAGACTGAAAAAACTTAATCACAAAAAATTATTGAAAATGGAGATCTAACACTTCATTTTGATTGTAGTGTGTGTTTTTTTTTATGATTCATGTTACTTTATATCTTGTTGATATTACAAATATTATTATTATTTTTTTTATTTTAATTGTGTCATCATAGGGAAAGTTTTGCAAAGGGATAATTTAAAAATTTTTAGATATTAGGCAAAATTTTTCGGCGAGGGGGGATGTAACATAAAAAGCTTTTATTAATCTTTTTATGTTAGTTTCTTTGCTATAAAACAACTCCTACTTTATTACTAATTAATTATTCTATTTGAAATACTTTCTCACACTTTTAAAAGCCACATCCTGTTTCTAAATCTATTTTTAGCCAAAGTATGCATATATTTAAATAAAGATCTTTTTTCCCTTTTAAGCCGTGGGAATCACTCGAGCAAGTTCATTAACCAATTGTAAGTTCTGAGATTTCCCTCTTTTCCCTAAATAGAGACATTTTAGGATTTTTTGCAAGATTTTCCCTACCAGAAAGACTGTTTGCTGATGGAGTAAACATCACTTCTTCGCTCCCACTCAACTAAGAATGTTCAAATAAAAGTTACTCTGATTTAATTAAAATCCTGTGTCTGTTTTCCTGCTCGGTCCGACTGCAACATTTTACATATATATATATATATATATATATATATATATATATATATATATATATATATATATATATATATATATATATATATATATATATATATATATATATATATATATATATATATATATATGTATGTATGCATATATGTGTGTATATATGTTAAAGTATATAGATTAAATTCGACGAAAAAGAGGGGCGAAATAAAAAGGAAAAAATACAAGATTAAAATAAAACTACCTAAAATTGGAATTTATGTTAAAAATCCTTTTATAATTTAAAAAAAAATTAAAGAATAAAATAAAAAGCCAGAAAATAAAAAGTTTGAGTCAGCTCACCCGATTTTATGCGTATATCAGAGTTCTTTCTAATATGGTATCAATATACCAAAAACAAAATATAATAATACAATAGTGTGAGGAACACCAAAAAAAGAATCGATGTGAAAATAAAAATCACAGTATTAGAAAATGTAAAATAAATCAAATATTCGAAAAAAATCAATAAATAAATAAATAAAACATAAAGAGTAACATATCAAGCTAGTAAAGAGATTGGACATCAATTCTAATAACTGCCATCTTTCAAAAACTATTAAAAATTTTTCTGTAACAAGTTTGTCATGATTACAAAATATAAAATTGAAGTATAAATAGAGGATAACGAAATATATTTTATGGCACGATCTCACTGATAGATTTTCTTAGTAAATTTATTTATTTTATATCTTTTTTTCTCTTTTATTGTGTTTACATATAGGGGAGAGTCGGGCAGCCCCGCCCACCTAAGGAGTTTTGCTTATATTTCTGTATAATATTGAGTAATAATCAATATTTTTGTATGCTTCTATTGTTTTACCATCTAGTTAAATAATGCAAAAAGAATAAACCAAAAAAAGAATAGTTTAACTTAAAAAAATAGAAATTTAAAAAAACATGTTTTTTAGCTCCTTTCAAGATGTGTCGGGTAGCGCCGCCCAGTTACAAAAATTGGGTTTTTTGGCTATTTTTTCAGGTGTAAATGAGAATGACCAATGTATCGACAATAGATAAGCCTCATTTATCATTTTTATCACAAAATTATCTTATTTATTACATATTTATATACTTTTAGTGAATTCTATCATTTAGTAACAACAAATGTCATACTTTTTATCATTATTAATGTATATTAATATATTATAATATTAATATATATTATATTAAAAATTTAACGAAAATAATTTAATTTAAGTAACAATAATTAATAACAATAGTTGTTTTTCTATATAAACTTATTTGGTTGATCTCTTCTTATAAACTTAATATAAAATACTTTTTATAAAATTACAAATTCACTTTGTATTTTGATTACATTCAAATGCTTCTGTAGATTGATTCGTTCACAAATGAGTGAAAATAAATAAGTAAGCAAATAGCTTATCATATTATTTATGATTTCTTGATATTAAATTTAATTAGGATATATGAATTACATTTTAAAAATATTTAATTTGCTTTTTTAAATATATAAATTTTTGCATTTTTAAATAGATAAATTTATGTTTCATATAATATTAAAACATATTGGTAATTGATATATCCAAATTAAATTTAATATCAAGAAATCATAAATATTATGATAAGCTATTTGCTTACTTATTTATTTTCACTCATTTGTTAACGAATCAATCTACAGAAGCATTTGAATGCAATCAAAATACAAAGTGAATTTGTAATTTTATAAGAAGTATTTTATATTATGTTTGTAAGAAGAGATCAAGCAAATAAGTTTATATTGAAAAACAACTATTTTTATTAATTATTGTTACTTAAATTAAATAATTTTCATTAAATATTTAATATAAATATATATTAATATTATAATATATTAATATACATTAATAATGATAAAAGGTACGACATTTGTTGTTATTAAATGATAGAATTCACTAAAAGTATATAAATATGTAATAAATAAGATAATTTTGTGATAAAAATGATAAATAAGGTTTATCTATTGTCAATACATTGGTCATTCTCATTTACACCTGAAAAAATAGCCAAAAAACACAATTTTTGTAACTGGGCGGGGCTACCCGAAATCCAATTTTTTTGTAAATTTGTAATTACTAGAACAATTTTTTACATACAAACTTCTTTCTTTGTGCAAATTAAGCTTAAGACTACATACTTTAATGCTGTATGCATAAAAAAAAGTATTTTTTTAGTATTAAAATGGAGTTTAATCGAAATATTCAATCAATTTTTCTTAATTTCATGACTTCTGTATTCAACATATTTTCAAAACTATTGCTTACCATGTTACCAGCTGCATAAATACTTGAAACTTTGAAAATAATCTTTTTTCAATACAACAATTAATGTCCGATGGCACATTGACTTGAAAAAATATTCTATACACATGAAATTGACATGAATTGAAAAATAGTCAAAAATAATTTGTATTGTAAGGAATATATATATATATATATATATATATATATATATATATATATTTAAATCATTCTTGAAAAATAACCGTCCGTGTAAGTTGTTATGATTTTGCTACTCGCTTTATAGTCCCCCCTTTTTAATGTTTTTTCTTTTTATTTTATTTTATTATCTGTTTTTACATGTTATATTTACTTTTTATGATCTATTTTTATGTAGTTATTTTATAAAATTTTTTTTTTTTTGAGTGCTCCTCACACTATTGTATTAATATATTTTGCTTTGGCTTTATTGATACAATATCAGAAAGCACTCTGTTTTGCGGATATAATCGTGTGGGCTGAAGAACAGATTATATCTTTTTTTTTCCGGCTTTTTTTTTCCGGTTTTTTAATTAACATTTCACTTTTTTTTTTTTTTTTTTTTAATAAAATGTTGTTTGTTATTTTTTTTTTACTTTTTATTTCCCACCCCCTTTTTTTTTTTTTTTTTCATATGTCTATTATTTTTCTTTGTTTTATTCTTCATTTTGAACTTATATATATATATATATATATAATATATATATATATATATATATATATATATATATATATATATATATATATATATATATATATATATATATATATATATATATATATATATATATATATATATATATATATATATATATATATATATATATATATATATATATATATATATATATATATATATATATATATATATATATATATATATATATATATATATATATATATATATATTCCTTACAATACAAATTATTTTTGACTATTTTTAAATAAACTAATAGAAAATAATATTAAAATAATAAATGATCATTATAATTTGCATTTTGTATAAAATAAGATAAAAAATTTTATAACTGCGGTAGAAGCATTTTAAATTCGCTTAAAAAATTCTCATGAAACGGCGAAATACGCAAAAAATGAAATTATTCATATGTTCGACTGATCCTGACCAAACAAATACCGTACCCATATTGTCTTAATTGCGACTACCTTCATGGTTTAGGGTTAAGAAATCGAGATCCATTGAAAGAAAATGCTTCTCTATTCAGGAAACCACATGTATGTCTGATTTCATAACTTAAATTATCGCCTGCACTAATTAGTTAATACAATTGCGAGGTTAATCTCGTGGCAACAAACAAACCAAATGCCAACAAAACTTCTATCATTCTATGATGGAAATTGCTTTTTTTAATAGTATTATGGCTAACCACCAAGAGAAGTTTGACTCTCTTGAAGCAACTAATATGATGATCCGTTGTAGTCCATGATGGTTTCAACTATACATTTGATACCATGATGGTTTAATATAAATTCTTGTTGATTCTTAGGAATTTGGACCATCATAAATCAGTCCGAATTTCTCCATTGGAATGATGGTTGTTGATGATCATTCCAACATTTCATTACTAGTATACTATGGAAACTCGTGATGGTCCATAATGGTACAACAACACATTTACATGATGGCTTAATAGAAACTCTAGTTGATTTGGCAGGAATATATCATCAAAACCATTTGGTTTTTTTTTCTGTTGGCCCATCATAAATTAGACCAAATTCCTGCTTTGGAGTGATGGTGGTTCATGATTATTCTAACATTTGATTTCTAAGAAATTATGATGGAAATTGATTTCTGAGAAATTATGATGGAAATTGATTTCTGAGAAATTATGATGGAAATTGATTTCTAAGAAACTATAATTAAAGCGCAACAGTGAGTCTAATAATTTGATCTAATTATTACAATATACTAATATAATGCCTAATATAATAAATAATCTCTATTTATATAATATATCGTCTAATTTATCCAATCCTTGAATTTATATTACATATCGTCTAATTTAACCTATTGATACAAGAACGTAAACAAGTGCAAACCGGTTTCAGTCGCGTAAAAGCAAAAAAGTTGTATAGTATCACCTGATAATTAAGATTTTGCATAGAATCTTACAGTGAATCCAATAATTTTGCCAGTGACTGTAAGTCTATAGAAGCTATAGTAATATAAACAGCATAAACAACTGATCAGTCTAAATTCTCAAGCACGCATATGAGTCTACTTCTTTTAAAACCTTATTTCAAGCCACGTCTCTACTTTTATACAATCATTATAAATCAAGTTTATTCTTTTAAAATACGCATTCCTCTAAATGTTTTAAACATATATTTTGAGCTATGTGAGAACTAAAATGCTATCTTGCGTTTCGTTAGCTTTTAGATATAAAGTTAAGAATAATAAATTTATCAGGAAGTTACAAAAAAAACTGCAATTTTTCTGTGCAAATAAAAGTTACAGAATTGAGTTCTGTTGACAATAAATAGCACTAAAAGCTTTCTGAACGAGGAGCCTTTGCGAAGTGTTCGTCATTTCATTCCATGTAGCTAACTAAGTACCTAATCCCCGAAACTATGAGCAAGAAAGACCCAATCAATGTTACAGATGAACGGATTAAAGGGCAAAAATAGCAAAAGCATCACGTGATCAAGAATGTCTTACAGGGATTAATTTTAATGAAAAAAAACACATAATGCAGAACTACAAGTATTCCAAGAAAAATGAGGTGTTGTACCGTTAGGTATTGTAAAGCAAGTTTGGATCGTATTTAATTAAGATGATTAATTGCTTTTTCTCAATAATTTTTTTTTGTATATACTTTTTAGATTTCTTCTTAATTCAGAACCACTAAAGGTCCGGTTTCTTCTGACAGGTCGGCGTTGTAGTTCTAGTTCATTTACGTCACACTAGAGCTGCAAAATGGGCTATTGGGGACTGTCTGGGAAATATCCCTGAGGATGATCCGAAGACATGCCATCACAATTTTGATCCTCTGCAGAATGGAAGGCACCCCCGCTTCGGTAGCCCGACAACCTGCATGCGAAGTCGAGGACTTTACGGTAGAACAGTTTAACGAGGACCAATACCGCACACCTTCAGTCCCTACGCAGACTGATCCAAGTGGTCACCCACCAGCACACTGACCGCAGCCAGTGATGTTTGACTTCGTTGATCTGCAGGGAACCGTGTCTTAACGATCAGTCCGCTGCGGGACCGGCTTTACAAAACGTCAGCTTGAAGCGGAAGCTAACCCCTGATTGGTCAATTTGTGAGTTAAGCAGCATGCGTCATCGAACACTCAGCTTGAACGACAACCGACGTCTGAATCAACTGCAGTTGGATTGCAACGTTGGATTACAACGACAGAAGCAATGGCGGACAACAGCCAACAGAGCATTGAAATCAGCCAATATTTTGATTTGAACATTAAGCATAGCTTCTTCTTCTTCTTCATTTAGCTAAGCTATAATGCGTTTTTTTCTGGGAGAATGTCATTTTTTGGTTCTCTATAGCACTTGTCGACAATAAAAAAATCAATACAAAATCAAAATAGAATATTTTTTTACACCGCCATTAACGCACGAGGAATACGGGAAAATATCTGCGTTGAAACGACTGCTCACGCTGAACTTACAAGGCAGTGTTAGAGCCCCTGAATTTGACTGATAGTATAGGAGCCTTAGGCAGTGTTTTGTTGGCGTCAGGGTATGTCACTTCCACTGACTCCCAGACAAGGTGCTTGTCTTAAGAAACCAGGCCTTTATATTACGGTGTGTAAGAAAATTGTAAGGATAAATAAAATTTTTAAATAAGAAATTTAAATAAAAAAAACTACGTTCATTCACAACATAAGTAGTTAATAACTCCTTTCACCACTGAAGTTCTTGCTATACCTACGTCTTTAAGACATAGTACGCCGTATGATTTCTGTTTAAGATCTGACAAAAGTATAATATTTTCTTCTTTTCCGTCATCTCATAAAACGCACTTTTCCAGATTTAATTTATAATTTTATTCTTCTTATGTTTAAGTCTATTTTTTTTGCAGAAAAACAATAGAAATTAAACTTCGCGATAAATTTAGGTCACATCACTTAGGAAAAAAACTAATACTTGCATTTTCAGTCAAGCACGGACATCTAGTTAAAATTTAATGCCTCTAACTAGTCGGAAAGTGGTCGAAATTTCAATTTTTTTACATATTTAATTTTTTGATGATATGGTTATATAAATTCTCTAATAGTAGCTGTCAGGAAATGATTGAAACGTATATTATCATCCTGCATAGGCTTCCGGTAAAGATTTAAGTGTTCTAACTAGACGAAAAAAGGTAAAAATTTCTTTCTTTCTTTCTCTTTCAATTTGACTTCAGTCGTGCAGTAGACTGATCGTTAAGACATGGTTCCCAGCAGATCCAAAGTCAAGCATCACTGGCTGAGGTCAACGTGCGGGTGGGTGATCACTTGGATCAGTCTGCGTAGGGTGTGCGGTATTGGTTCTCGTTAAACTGTTCTATCGTAAAGTGCTCGAATTCGCGTGCAGGTCGTCGGGTTACCGAAGTGGGGGTGCCATCCCCTATGCAGAGGATCAAAATTGTGATGGCATATCTTCGGGTCATCCTGAGGGATGCTTCCCAGAGCGTCGCCCATAGTCCATTGTGCAGCTCTAGTGCTACGTAAATGAACTACAACTCTTTGACTTCAATTGACTTTTTCAATTTCTCTGGATTCTTTTTTTACTATAACTGACTTTTTCAATTTCTTTTATTTCAATTTTTAAAGCGTTTTAAAAGAACATACATAAAGACCATCAACGAGCACCTAGTGTATGTTACTTAACTTTTTGAATACAATTTTTTCTTTTAATAATGAGTGCTTCTTTCGCTCGCAAAATGTGCAGAGCCACTACACTAAATCAACGCGTTCGTAAACCTCAGAACTCTAAGAATATATTTTTATTACTCTGAAAAGCGGATAATAAAACTGTTCTCTTTTGAGTAAAATCCTCGTTTTAGTGGTTTTGTGGCCAATCAAATGAGCAGGAATTAAATATTAAACGCTTAGTACGCCTACTCTCAATTTGCTGACGCGTGCACATAAAATGATTTTTTATTTCCCTATTTCCTTTCAACATTTTGTTTCACGCAAAATGTGTCATTGGAGAGGATTTAATGCTTAAGATACTAAGAAAACTAATTTTTATAGTTTATTTCTTTCGAAGAGTGAATCAGGTTTTCTTTATCTTTATTTTAACTGCAGCTACTAAAATTAAGTTTACGATTAGTTAAAATAGTTTCAGCTAAGCTTAAATCGAACCATTCAGCTCGATATTCATTTAACCCAAATCTGTTTATTGTCCAAAAATGATTTGAACTTGTATTATGAAAAATGCATAATATACGTCATAAAAAAAAGTTATTGTAAGTTTGAATTTACTGTGAATCAATTTTTATTTTTTTATTTTATGAATTATCATTTTTTATATATTTTTTTATATTTATATTTTATATTTAGGTCCCTAAATGGGTTTTTTCCAGATAAACATAGGTCATACGCACCTAGATACTCTGCTGGTATTTATTTGTGTGTATATTATTTTGTCAGACTTTGTAATAATATTTCGCTGTGTCCAGTGCTCAGTATTGTACCCAAATTATTGAATTTTATATTCTACAAATAAATTTCTAATAGACTTAATTTGAACACAATTCTTGGTAAAATGAAAACCTTCTTTTCATTTAACTAAATTGTAAACTCTCTTTTAAATATACAAAAAATTAAAAAAAAATTAATTTAAAATTATAAAGATTTAGCTACAGATAATTTGAACTATCTTTGTAATTGTGGTGAGTATAAAGGCAACACTTTTCTTAATATCCTACATAATCATGTTTTTTCCGGATATCTAGATATTATTGATAAAGATAAAATTTAAAAAAAAATTCGTTTTGAGGCTCTAAATTTAGACCATCTTTTCAAATTTCTAGAAATAAGGTCATTTCTGTTTTTTATTAAAAATCTTGATAAGCTTATTTTAAAATTATCTTACATGCATAATTTTCCAGTTGAAGATTTTTATGAATTGGTGAGAAAATATTGTAAGATTTCAATTCCGTTAGGTTATTAACTCTTCATTTTAATAAACAGAGACAGAAATAAATTATAACACTTATGGAATTAAGTGAGCGAGTGGGGGCCATTTTTGGGAGAGGAGATGTGGAGTTGGTTCGAAGAAGTTGAAATGAGAACACGGACTTTTGAACGTTCTCTCGCTCGAGATTTTTTATATATTATTTCATGTGTTGAATATGTGTGTGTGTATTTGTTTGTGTTGTGGAAACGAAGAGTTTGAATAAATAATAGTTTCCAACCTGGACTATTTATTTGTGCCACACATTACAGACAAATATATTTATTGGAAGTTCTACCGAGATCGGGAGAAAAAAGGTATGTGTTCTCATTTTGTTTCACATCCCAGGCCATAATATTTTCGAATAAATTTTCCAACCTGGAAAAAAAATTTAACACGCCCGTGTTACAAAAAAGGGAATTTATTGTGAATACATGTGTATTGTGAATGTTGATATTACATGGATATTGATTAAGTTTAAGTTATTCTTATCATAAGAATTAATAATATCTTGGTATTCTCAACTTGAGAATTTTTGTTTTTATATGGTATTTGTTCTGATATTGTATTTTACTAAAAATAGTGATTTTCATTGATATGAAGGGGATGTGGATTTGAATTGTTTATATGTAGGAAGAAAATGGTTAAGAACGTCAGTTCTAAACCTATTCGTTTGACATTGATTTAGATGAAATATTTTAACGAAATCTGGTTTTCATCTAGTGTAGATTTATTTTATTGATAGTAGGCTAAAGTGACCACATTTTCACTGAGACAAAGCGGGACAAATGGGATGAAATGAGAATTACAATTTAGTTATATATATTTTATTGTATACATTCATATACTTGTACAAAAATGTATTTATTATTAATTATCGGTGACTATAAAAATATTTGTAAAAAATAATAATTTGAACATTATGATTTTTAATCAAATTAAATTTTTTATTTAAAAAAAATTATGATTTTCTTTCACGGTCATATTTTTGATCCGAGTGAATACTTTGCAATAGATTCGGATCATTTATTAAAATGTCGTGAAATATTTCACATGAATTGGTCAAATTATATTTTACACTTAAAATAGATTTTAAAATTTTAATGTTCAACTGCGTTTTTTCAGTTGTCCATATTTTATTGATACTAGAAAAAACAAGTTCTGTTGCTGCATTTGTTCCCGGAAGGGAGAGCGCGAATTCTACAATTTTCAAAATATTTTGATAAGGAATATTATTCTGTTTAAAATGAAGGAATAACTCCGTCCATTTTTTGTCTGTTTCCACATTTGCAGATAACCAACATTTAATTTTTTCATCTGTAACATATCTTTTTACCAATGACACCTCATCAAAAAGATCATTTTCGCAAATATTATTTTTCGGAAAATGGTTACTAATATATTCAAAAGATTTTTCCACATATTCCCATAAAATCTCCTTTTTTAATGTCACCCAATGAAAATTTTTAACATCTTCGAATTGAACTGTCCATTCTTCAAGATATTCTAAGCAGTTATTATAGAAATTTTTGACATGGTTAAAAAAATCAGGTCGTTTAATGGCACCTTGTTCTTCCAACCTAGTGATGTCTTTTCGAATAATTAAAGGAATGTAATCGTTATCAATTCTTTCTCGTAATTTTGTTTTTAAAATATTGATTTCATTTGACACTTCCGTAATTGAAATTTTGTCCCCTTCAATAACTTTCACAGCATTGTGAAATAATGTAGCTTGGTTGTGAATGAACTGAAGCCAAATTTGTGATGTGCCATTTTCAAAAAAGAGCTGCAATATTCTTGGACATTTATCTTGTGATAAAAAGTATGATTTTAATGGTTCGTATATTTTTAAAATATTTTCTACAGCTGGTAAAAGAGCTAGCCATCGTGTTTTGCTGTAACCAAGAATTCTTTTATATTCGATTTCTGCGATTTCACAAAAATCCTTCAAACTTTCAACACGCACAGTATATATATAAAAATACGAATAAATTTTTGCAATAATATTTTCAACATCAACTGGAAGTAAGTCAGATGCTGTTTGAATAGCATTATGTAGAATGTGAGCTGCACAACCTACTCCAATAATTTTTTGGTTCAAATGTTCGTTAAGTTTCGTAAAAACGTTATTGATGCCTCTTCTAGCTTTTCCACCAAAATTTGCGTTAGTGTTATCCGCACAATAGGCAATAATTTTATCGTTCAAATTATTCTTTTTCAAAATAGTACTTATTGAGTCAAAAATTATTTGTGAAGTTTCACCCGGCAATGAAACAAAATCTAATATTCTAATTTTAATTCCTGTTTCCGGATCAAAAAATCTAACAATTGTGGGAAATAATTTTAAATCTTTGTGGTTGGAAGCATCAGAATATATGGATATAAATGAGCATTTTTCTAATTCTTTCTGCAGTTGTGAAAACGAATATGGTGAAAAAATATAACAAATAATTGCTTCGGTTTTTGTCCTTGCACATGCAAATTTTTTGTCGAATAATGTTTTGATCATTTGCGACGTACAATCCATTGATCGGAAACTTTGATTGTGGTTTATGGTGTGGAAAGCAAATAGCCCTTCCGCTAATCCTAGCTGTTTTTCCGTGTTGCCAAAGCTAGCACTGCGAAAAAACTGTTCCATTTTAGACGAAGAAGCGGCATTATCCAAAAATCTTTTGTGCCTCTTTGTCGCTAGATGTTTAGTAATATCGTTTTTTCCACCATGTGAGACCGAAAATTCAGCATTGCATTTATCACACCGTACCATATAGTCTATTTTAGTTTTTTTAATAAATGGAAATTCTCTGCTTAGCTCTTCATTAAATTTGCATTCTCTTTTTTTACTCATCTTTTATTCTGTGGGTAAATACTAGAAATAAATAAAAAAATTTACTACAAAGGCTAAAAAAGAGTATTAAATTTTACCTTTCTGGCCATTACGTTGTAGCGACTATTGCTCTACCACTATCTTCGTCAATCGAATCGAGTCAAATCGAAAGTCAAATTGAAAACAACAAACCGCACTGTCTATCGGCAGTCCGCCTGTCTGCACTTATCTGAATTAAGCCGAGACGTAACGACAATGATCGAACACCACCGAATAAATCAAACTCGGTACATTGCCTAATTTAGTTTACTCTGCATGCATTTAATGTATTTTTTTAAATCTATTTTTTATTTCTTTATATTCACCATAATACTTAATAAATAATAGGTAATATATTTTTACAGTACATTTAAAATAAGAAATGCAGATATTTTCTAAAAAGCGGGACATTTTAAAAAATCGGCGGGACGCGGGACAGTCCACAAAAAAGCGGGACTGTCCCGCCAAAATCGGGACGTGTGGTCACTTTATAGTAGGCTCACATTTGTGCAGCAGAGATATATATAAATAGTTATGTAAAGCTATATAATTCAGTTTGAGTGCTATTAATTGATCTTAAGCGAAACTCAATTTAGAATTAAGAAAACGAAATATAGACTCTTTGATGCGTCACAGCCTTGTTGGCGCCAGCAGAAATATATGAGAATTCGTTTTTGTTTTTTCTTTTCCTCTATTCAGTTGAGAGGGGGAGGAAAGGAGACTGTTTATGTTAAGAGTAGCCGATTGGCGAAGTGAGTTATTTATGTAGTAGAATTGAATTCATTTTTATAGTTGTAAAGGAGAAGAGCATTAATTTCTTTTTATAGAATTTAATATTAAGTTGTGATATTTTTTTCTTTCTCTCTTACGTTCAAGTGGAGAGATAAATGATCTTTTTCCTCTTATTTTTGTAAACCAATTATAGTGGTAGTTATTAGAATTTTTAAGTCTTACTTTTTGAATTATTTACTTGATTTATTATTGTTATAGTAAGATCTATTTATACCTTTGGAAAATGTCTTTTTTAAGTAAGGCTAAAAAGTGTGATCTGTTTGTGATCGCGGAAGAATTGGGAGTAGAGGTTTCGGAGGACCTGAAAATAATTGGTTTAAAACAAAAGATAGTTAGTAGTGCAAATTACGAGGAAGAATTTGTTAAAAATTTATGTGAAAGTACGATAAATGCTAGGATTGAAAAAGAAAGGTTAGAAAATGAAGAGAAAGATCGGGAATTTGAATTAATGAAACAGGAGAAAGATCGGGCATTTGAATTAGTAAAACAGGAGAAGGACAGAGAATTTGAACTAGAAAAAAAACGGTTGGAACTCGAATGCCTTAAAACAAAACAAGATACCGATCCCAATGTTTCTACATCGGTTGTAGATTCTACTTTTAGTCAAAATTTTCAAAAGCTTATGCCAAAATTTAACATAAAAACAGATGATATAAGTTTATTTCTCGAACTGTTTGAGAGACAGGTTAAGGTGTTAAAAATTCCTGCAGACAGGTGGGTGTCATATCTTATCGGTACACTACCGACAGAAATAAATAATTTAATTGCTCGAGAGTCAGAGGAATTAACTCGTGAGTATCCAAATGTTAAATCTTTGTTACTAACAAGATTTAAATTAAGTGCCGAAAAATTTAGGAAATTGTTAGTAAAATCACAAAAGAATCCCGATTCAACGTGGTATGATTTCTATCACGAATTAAGCACTTATCAGGATGGGTGGCTTGCAGGCCTTAAAATTGAAACTTTTCAAGAACTCAAAGACTTAATGTTAGTAGATCAGATTAAAAGAAGGGTTTCGCTTGAATTTAAAGAGCACTTTCTTGAAGAGTGGGCCTCTATAAAGTCACCTAAAGAATTTGTGACAAAGATTGAGGAATTTGAAGATGCTAGGAAAACCATTAATGGGAAATCTAAACCTGGCGACCCTAGAAACAAAACTATGTATAAGTCCAATAGAAATAATAATTTCGGGGATTATAAATACAAAGATAAAAATTTCTCTTGGAGGAAAAATAATGAAACGCGTAGTTCTGCAAGTAAACCAGATATTTCTTTTGACCAAAAAAGGAAGTTAAGATGTTATGAATGTGGTTCTATGGAACATCTCCGGCCACAATGTCCTAACCTTAGAATTCCGAAATCTGAGGTAAATAGGATCGAAACAAGATCGGATAAAAGCTTATTAGATCCGTACACTTTTGAGGGTAAAATAAATGGATTCAAGATGCCCATTCTCAGGGATACAGGAGCAACTGTTGATGTTGTTTGTCAGAAATATGTCAGTAGGGATAGAATGACAGGAGAACACGTTTGGGTTAAACATATTTTTGATAACCATATGACATGTTTACCTGTCGCTAAAATTGATGTAGAGTGTAATTTAGGCATGATAACAACTAAAGCTGTAGTTGTCGGAAATGACTTAGATCAGGGACGTTATCTTTTAGGAAACGAAACTGCGTCTCTTATTGAACAATCTGGGGGAAATGGTGGTTCAAAAATTGAAACTGTAAATGCCGTTATTACAAGGTCTCAAAATCAACAGATTAAAAATCAGGAAAATTTAGTCGACAAGGAGTTAGACGTCGAAGAGGAAAACGTTGAACTTGAAGAGAGTGAGAAAGGGAGTGATTCACAGGATATGGACGTTTTAACTCAGTTAGATAAAAATGACTCGACTCTAGATGTTATTAAAATAGACTCTAGTACTTTTATTGGAGAACAGAAAAAAGCAAAGAGTTAGTACCATTATTTGAGTTAGCTGAAAATGAGGATAATCAAACTGATTTTAAAATAATTAATGGGGTTTTAGTGAGAAAAAAAATAGATAAACTGGGGTTTGAAAAAAATCAGATCGTTGTTCCGGAAACACTTAGGGAGCAAGTTAAAAAGATAAGTCTCGAAGACACATCTTGTCATTTAGGGATCAATAAAACGAAGGGCAATTTGGGGAGGCATTTTTACTGGCCAAATTGTTATAAAGATATTGAAGAATATGTTAAGTCGTGTGATGCTTGTCAGCGAGTAGGAAAACCATTCGACCAAAAGAAAGCACCGTTAATGACTGTACCTATAATATCGGAAGTTTTTTGTAAAATTAATGTGGACGCATGTGGACCACTGCCAACGTCTACACAGGGCAATAAGTATCTTATTACAGCAATGTGTTTATCTTCGAAATACCCTGATGCTATTCCAGTACAAAATTTAACTTCCAAATCAGTTGTAAACGCTCTTTTGTTGATATTTAGTCGGATGGGTTTCCCTAAAGTAATTCAAACCGACCAGGGCAAGTATTTTACGAGTGCTTTAACGGTAGAATTCCTTGAGAGGTTTGGGGTGAAGATTGTTAGGAGTTCTGTTTACCATCCACAGAGTAATCCAATCGAGCGCTTCCATCGTTCTATAAAACGGATTCTGAAAGTTTTATGTATTGAAGCTGCTCCTGACTGGGAAACCCAAATACCTCTTGCTCTTTTTGCATTAAGAACTGTAACGCATGATAGTACCGGGTTTAGTCCTTCTGAGCTTGTGCATGGAAATAATCTTAGGACTCCCAACGCATTATTGTACGAAAAATGGTTAGATCCTTCCGACGAGGAGAATACGGTAGTAAAATACGTTTTTGAGTTAATAAATCGCTTAAAACGCAGCCAGGATTTAGCTAAAGAAAAAATGGCAGAAACTAGGGACAAAAGGAAAAATTGGTACCATCGTAATGCTGTTAAAAGGGAATTTCACGAGGGTGACTCAGTGCTTGTCTTTACCGTAAACCGACCTCATAAATTAGCTCCTCAATGGAAAGGACCAGGTCGAATTGAAAAAAAGTTATCTGAGACCAATTATGTGGTTAGTTTTGAGGGTAAACAGGAACAAAATAAAGTTTATCACATTAACATGCTAAAGTCTTATTGTAAAAGACCTGAACTAGTTAATATAGTAGATCTTACGAAGAATGAGTCCTTTGAGTCTGAAATAGATGCAGATTTCCCTTACATGTTATCCGATCCTAATGTGTATGATTTTAACGAAATAGTTGAATCAAATAATTTAAATGCAAGGCTAAATGAGGAACAAATCAACCAATTAAAAAAATTGTTATTTAAGTATCGTAAAATGTTTTCCAATATTCCTGGGAAAACGCATTTAGTTGAGCACGATATTGAATTAACTAATGATAAAAGAATTCAACAAAAACCCTATAGAGTGACACATCGCCAAAATGAATTGCTTAAAGCGGAAATTGATAAAATGTTAAAGTATAATATTATAGAACCATGCAATTCTGATTATATATCCTCAATGATCTTAGTTGAATCTCCGGGTAAGGAACCTAGGCCCTGTATAGATTATCGTAAATTGAATGAAATAACGCTAACTAAATTTTATCCTATTCCGAATATTGATCAGCGAGTAGAAACTGTAGCAGCTGCCAAATATATCAGTTTAATTGATTTAACCAAAGGATATTGGCAAATTCCGTTGAGCAGTAGTGCTCAGAAAAAAGCCGCTTTTGCCACAATGTTTGGAACTTATAGACCTTTGCGTAAGCCGTTCGGGCTCAAAAATGCCCCATATCACTTTAGTAAGATGATTAGTGAAATTTTAAAAGGGTGTGAGGATTTCGCAATTCCTTATCTTGATGACATTGCGATATTTTCGCAAACTTGGGAAGAGCACTTGCAACATTCACAAGAGGTTTTAAAGCGAATAAAGAATGCTAACTTGACTATAAAACCAACTAAGTGTAAATTTGTGCAAGAGGAAGTAAAATATCTTGGGCATGTTGTTGGTAAGGGAAAACGTTCACCCGCGGAACTTAAAGTGAGAACTATTCAAAATTTTCCTATACCCACTTGTAAAACAGAAATTAGGGCTTTCTTAGGTTTGCCTGGGTATTACCGTCAATACATTCCTATGTTTTCAGTGATAACTGCGCCACTCACGGAACTGTTAAAGGGTAAAAATAAAAAAGGGAAAGTTGTGTGGAATGCGGAATGCACTCAAGCATTTAATTCTTTAAAGGACAAACTTGCGAATAAGCCTATTTTACATGCGCCAGATTTTTCAAAACCATTTATTTTGCAAACAGATTCGTCAGATTTAGGATATGGGATTATCTTGGCTCAAAAAGATGATGAGGGAAAAGAACATCCGATTTTGTACTTAAGCAAAAAATTCACATCAGCTGAGCAAAAATATTCCACAACCGAAAAGGAATGCGCTGCAATCTTATACGGTGTTAAAAAGCTGAAGGGATATATTGATGGGCAAACAGAATTTTGTATCCAAACAGATCACAATCCTCTTGTTTGGCTGACAAAGAATGCCGGACAAAATCCGCGAATTCTTCGCTGGTCTTTGGCATTGCAATCGTATAATTATAAGATAGAGCATAAAAAAGGAAAGGATAACTCTAACGTTGACTGTTTAAGTCGAAATCCTTTATACAAGGATTGATAAGGAATATTATTTTTTCTTATTTGTTTACATTCATTCTAAATTGTGTTTTATATTGTTTAATATTCATATTAACATCTTTTGTATTCATATTTAATTGTTTTGTATTTATAATCAATTGTTTTGCATAGATTTCTGTATTAAACTAAATTGTTTTATGTAGTAAGTGCATGTATATAAATGTTGAAAATTTTTGGTTAGCAAGATTTCATATGCATATTATATTTATATCCTTCTATATTCTACAAACTCCTGAACTTATATCTACATATGTATATGAAGAACTAAACGTTTCTTAGATGGTAAAATTTTATCTTATGGCCTGGTGATGATGAGAGAACTCCCTACCTTACTTCACCAAAGGGAAAGTTTTTCTTCCTTTGCTTTCCCCTATGTATCGGGAAAGGCAAAGTCTAGTGGTTGGAGGAGTTTGTAAGATTTCAATTCCGTAAGATTATTAACTCTTCATTTTAATAAACAGAGACAGAAATAAATTATAACACTTATGGAATTAAGCGCGCCTATCTTGGCGAGTGGGGGCCATTTTTGGGAGAGGAGATGTGGAGTTGGTTCGAAGAAGTTGAAATGAGAACACGGACTTTTGAACGTTCTCTCGCTCGAGATTTTTTATATATTATTTCATGTGTTGAATATGTGTGTGTGTATTTGTTTGTGTTGTGGAAACGAAGAGTTTGAATAAATAATAGTTTCCAACCTGGACTATTTATTTGTGCCACACATTACAATATTAAGAGTTTTAAATTAATATGAAAAGGAGCAAATTAATTAATTTTTTCATTAAAATTTGAGTTTTAGCTCTGAATTGAAGAAAAAAAATTAAAAACATTCAAAATAAATTTCGTATTATCCCTGTTGATAAAGCTAGTAATAATTTTGCTATAATTTAAAAAAAAAATTCAACTTCTTTCGAATGAACTTAGCAGCAGAATCACATGCAAAAAACACTCAGCACCAGCAGTCATGTTATTAAGGAAATTAATGCTATCTATAAGAGACTTAAAATTAAACCAAATAATATTAACAAGTTTTCTTTTTGCTTCCCCGAAATTCCATAAAGCCCCAACTAAATTCATGTTTATTGCTTGTGGCGTAAGTAGTAACATGCAGAAATTGGCATTTACTTGAAAAAATATTCTTAAAAAGTATATGATAAAATTAGTAAGCATACTAAGAAAAAAGATCACCTAAATTGGAAAAGCAAAAGTAGTATAGAGGTTTTAAAAACGCTAAAATCTTTAAATGATGTTGATTCTATTTTGATTTCAAAAACTTATACACTTCACTTCCAACTAATAAAATTATTGATGACCTACTTCAAATTAATAACTTGTTTAATTTTAATGATATTATTGATGAAGAGAAATGAAAATTTTTTTTCATAAGCTTATCAACAATTATATTTTATTTAACGATTGTCTCTTTCAACAAATTAATGGTAAATTATTTTGGTACTAATCTTTGAAATACTGTCTTTCTCTTTCTCCAAAAATATACATTCGTTAGCTCATTTGCTAATTTTCCTACAAAGTCCTTCTTTCTCAGATTTATTGATGACCTTTTTTGGTTAATTATTTTATTAATTTTAATATTTTTGCTAAACAAATTTATCCAAGTGAATTATTTTTTAACAAAACTAATAAATGAAAATTTTCAGCAAATTTTCTATACTTAACTCTTACTATTAATGAAGATTGGAAAATTACGTTAAAATTTTTTGACAAAAGAAATGTATCAGCTTTACAATTTAAAAAAAGCATTGATTTTAATTCTAACTTAGATAATACGTTTTTTTCCAATGTTATTGACAGTCGGATTCTTAGGTTTTACAGGTGTAATTCCAATTATAAAGAGTTTTTTAAAGCGGGTGATAAATCTTAAAACATATTTAAACAAAACTTTAAAACACATTTAATATTAATAGACATTTTTCTTATTTAATTCTTTATTCCTCCAATTTAATTTTTAAAAAATTTTAAACCGTTTAGAACACAAAATTTTGTAAATGAGATTGCAATTTTGAATTTTATTCATGAGGCTTTTTTGGTGCAAAACGTGACCTCAAAACACCGTATTTTTTCTGAGGGCAATTTCTCTAATTGAATTCAATTTATTCTATTGATTTATCAATCGACAATAGTTTATTGATTGTTCATTCATCACAAATTTTTTAGGCACGCCTGTTTTTGAAGATCAAATTAAGATATAAGATGTTTACGAACATTTTGTAACTCAAAAAATAAATTAAAGTATTATTTTTAGAAAATTTAATGAATTAATTCCTGCAATGTATTTTTCCGCCAGACTTTTATGTAGAATAATTAAGAGAGATTTTAAAAACAAAATTTCCTCAATTATTCCTCTAGTCATATTGCGCTTTCTGGGTTTCTAAATTATTAGAGTAATTAGAGTAAGTACATAGCTTTGTTTTATGCCAAAGATGCATTTTAAAATGGAGACATTCCATCGCTTTTTCTTTGTTACTTCCATGTCTAACTTTCTCTAATATTCCTTGGAATTCCATTTTATTCTTTGAAAACCCAACTTTTCTCCTCCATTTATTTCCATTAACAAAACACGGAGAAATAAATCAAGAGAATGATCTTTCGAAAGAACAAAATACAAAGACTGATCTTTAGTCCAAACGCCGCCAAGGAACGTGACCATTGATCACATTTTCAGTGTTAGTTCACACCGTTTTCTACTTTTTTTTACGATTGTACATTTTCAAGGAGACACGGCTTTTAGAGATATTGTCTCGTAAGCTTTGCTCTTTGAAATACAGACTTCAGCTAAGTTCATTTTTCAAATTGTAGTGTGAACGTTAAAGAAACTTAAGAGCTTATAACACAGGGGGTTTTACACAGGGGTTAACACGCGTTAAACACAGGGGGTTTTATTGTTGTAAACGCTGAAGTTTACAGACTTTCGAACCAGAAAGCTACATAAATAAATTTGGAAAATTCAAAGGGCAATTCATTTATTAGGTAATATAGTATAGGGTGTTCCAAGATTACCACCCTGTATATGTTTTATAACCGTCGTTGAGCAGCCGACCAAATCTTTGGACTTACGAATACTAATGTAACTCCGAAGCCTTGTAGTTTTGAACCCAACTTAGAAGACAAGGGAACTCCTGGATC
The DNA here is from genome assembly GCF_982258835.1 of Parasteatoda tepidariorum. NCBI lineage: Eukaryota > Metazoa > Arthropoda > Arachnida > Araneae > Theridiidae > Parasteatoda > Parasteatoda tepidariorum. Next base: position 14,258,111 of record NC_141757.1, on the reverse strand, counting down.
AAGTATTGGGAGAAATTTGCTTTTGAGGAGGACTTTTTAATGGAACTAACCCGCAATTGCATTACATGGAGAGGAAGACCACGAGAACATCCCACGGTTAGTCTGACAGCAAAGGGACTCTTACCCCATGATCTGTCTACCACTGAGGATATTTCACGTCGGCACTGTGGTCTGTGCGAGCCGGATGCTGATTCGTAACGACCAGCCTTCACCTGGATTCGAACCCGGTTTACCTCATTGGAAGGCGAACGTACTGCTCCCTGAGCCACCGCGGCTCAACTTTTATGTGTTTTATTTTTTATTTTATAACCGTCGTTGAACAACCGACCCAAATTTATGGATTTACGATGGATTTATGAACCTCCCATGGTTAGCCTAACGGCACGGGGACTCTAACCCATGATATGTCTACCACTGAGGATATTTCATGTCAGCACTGCTGTCGGGGAAAGCCGAATGCGGAATTCGTATCGACTGGGATTCGAACCAGGGTCGCTTCATTGGAAGGCAAATACTCTATCCCCTGAGCCATCACAGCTCAACTTTTATATGTTATCAAAACCCCTGTATCTTAATAAAATGAAATGTTATCAAAACCCCTGTATCTTAATAAAATGAAATGTTATCAAAACCCTCATCTTAAATGAAAATGAAAAGTATAGACATTAGGGGTGGCAAAATTGTGTTTTATGGAGAGAAAAAAGAACAGAAAGTGTGTTTTATGGAGAGAAAAAAAACAAAAACGCTAGGAGAATCTGCTGTAAAAAGGATACTGGAATGTTTATGTAATAAATAGCAGAAGAGGTTTGATAATGGTTTGAAATAGAGAAAAGCTAAAAGAATGATTATTTGAAATACCATACTGTCTTAACCTCAAAATCCAATTAAACCTGTGTTAATGTTTGTAATACTTGACCTACCGTACCATGATCTTTCAGGTTTCGAAGAAGTTCTTATTTTCTCCGACCTTATAAGAAATTGAATAACAGTTAGTTATAGCGGAGATTGATAAGTAAATTTTTTTTTAAAAATTTGATTTTAGTGAAACATAAAAAAAATCTAAATTTAAATCAATGTATCATTTTTTGTTATTGTCTAAAACAGAAAAATAAGATAGTATTTAAATACTTATTATCTACTACTGTATATCAATTACTACACTGTAAAAAAATGCCTTACACAGAAAATCATTTCAGACTTATTTGTCATTAGTTCGCGTAACTGAACACGTAAAGTGCCAATAGCACATAAAACAATTACAGTAACGATTCTCTTCTCTACATACTAATTAGTCAAATGTGTTCTTGTTTTCGAATTAACGTTTTTCGACAGATTAGTTTGGTGTTTTATTACTTCTGTCTTAATGAAACCCTAATCAGGATGATTTGAGAAACTTCATCAAAGTGTCAGCCACGAATTTGGCACTGCAATATATTTGCATCCGATATATTTGTCATTGCACAGCTTTTTTTGCAGTCACGAAATTTTGCGTATTAATATTGCATAATTATATATATATATATATATATATATATATATATATATATATATATATATATATATATATATATATATATATATATATATATATATATATATATATATATATATATATATATATATATTTAAGGAATCATTTTCAAATTTATAAATTTTTGGGTTATGTTCAGGTAATACTGATCAATAAAGTTTAAAGCTCTTACAGTTTTGAGGGATCAACAATAAATTACAAACTGAAAATATTGTTTTTGATCATCCTATGCCATACAATTTCGCAATAAATTTTTAATTTGTGAAAGACATTTTGGTTATTAAATGCAATAAATGCAACACATTTTCTAAACCTAGCTTGTATATTTATAAAAACGCAGGCATTTTTATAAAAAGAAATAATTAGAAACTTTGGCCTTACGTTTTTTGCTTTAACTGCAAAAATATTCCATAAAATTAAACCAAAAGTTTAGTGCAGTTTTAATTGAATTACAAAAGTTTTGTTTTAAAATTTGAGTAAAATTTGTTTAAAACGGCGCAAGATGAGAGCAATTAAATTAGTTCTTTTAAAATGCTTGCGCACGCTAAAAATTAAATTTTTTTCTTAACTTTGAATTACATTGTTTTTGGAATCTTATTAAAAAAAAGAGTCCGACTTGAATGTCTTCAAAATATAAAATGTTTTAAGTTATTTTCTAAGTAATTTTTGTACTTTTTAAAAGAAAGCTCAAAATTTCATTTTGTACTATTAATTAAGACTTATTAAAAATGAACCGGAATTGTGGGGAATCATTCCCCATAAAAGTATTTCTTTCTTTTTCATGCTTTCTTTTCTTATAACTTGCAATCATGTTTCGATAACATGAACATTTATTGCGTGGTGTAAGGACACAAGAGGATAGAAGGAAAACACCATCACAAAGAGCTCAGTATTTTTAATTGTGCATTCACATTAAACATTTAACAATAAAGTGTATTAAACATATGTTGAACACCTCTTATAATTTTCAGTTTCTTCTGAAAATTACAAAAACTAAAGGGAAATTTGATGGAAACTTTTTAAAATTTTTAAGATATTCAAATCGGGTTTTCTTCATTAGTTGCCAAATACGATTCGCTGTAAAATTATGAAAAAAATGCTGAATTTTTCCGCTCATGCACAGTATACGATAATTACCTTAATTCTTATATATTGTACAGTTGAAAGTGAATCTTTGTTTCTAATTTTAAAGCAGAAATTTTGTAATTAATTTTAAATTGATCTAAAAGTTTTGTTTAAATTTATTGAATATTTTTAAAGTTATAGCAAAAAGGGGTGTAAGGAAAAAATAGTTTTTTTTAAATGTTTATATTTCCCTATAAATATTTAATTTAAGCTTACAAAAACTTGTGCAAATATTGAATGTAATAAATAAATAAAACTAGATTAAAAGTTCAAGGAAAAATATATAAATATTTTTAGTGAAAAGAAGGAAATTTATTATTAAACGAAATATTTAAAAATTATTAATGAAATTTAAAAGCCGGTAAAACAAAATAAAGAAAAGATATAATGTCGTCATCATCTCTCACTCCGCAAAAAGGAGTGCTTTCTAATCTTGAATAATTATAGCCAAAGTAAAATATTATTCCAGCTATTGAATGGATATATTTTTCTTTAGCTACAATAATACAATATTAGAAGCCACTCTTTTTGCGGATATAATCGTGAGAGTTGATAACGAGTTTATATCTTTACCTTATCTTTCTAACTTTTTAATTTTTTTGAATGTCTTTTCAAAAGTAATTTTTTTAAAGAATATTTTTTATTAATATTCTTCTTATCTCTAAAAAAATAAATTTTTTTTTTATTTTTTTCTATGTCTTCCTATCTTATTTTTAACTTTCAAGTAGTGTACCTCGTATTTTTTTTATACATACATATATATATATATATATATATATATATATATATATATATATATATATATATATATATATATATATATATATATATATATATATATATATATATATATATATATATATATATATATATATATATATATATATATATGGGGGGTGGAATTGATCCATTTATTTAGTTTTCATTTTCTTAACAAAACCTAATTTTAGTATATTAAAAACTGCGATTGAGTGTTTTCAAACCTTTATTGGTTTTAATATGGAATTAAAATTATTTCCATTAAAATAATGTACTTAAATGCTTCACGAATTTAACATTTTATTATGTAGTATTTTATGAAAAAGGGGAACAATACATTTTCCTACTTTTTAAATCATACTATTTTTTAGATGATTTCAATTTGAAGGAGATCTTTTGTTGCAATCGAGAACAATGAATACCATTTTCTAAAGACTTATTATATATATTAATACCATTTACAATGATTTTAAAAGGACTTATTTATGCTATGCATTGTAATACGTTGCTAAGTGACCATATAAATAAAATACATGTATTTATATAAAAACAATATTTCCTAGACCATATATTTCAGTTGTTGTATCTTTTATCCTTTTTAATAGAATATGAGAAAATAGAAAATATAGTAAAGCATGATAAACTGATATTAATCAACTACTTTTAGCGCAAAATAAGAATTTAGATTTGCCCTGAAATAAAATAAACGTAATTTTGAAGAAAAAAAAATATATAGCTATATTTTTTCAATCTACAGCAACTGACAGGTCTTTTAAAAACTGCAATGTTGGTTGAAGAGTAATTTAAAATATAGATCGAATTAAAAAAAGTTATTTTCGAAGAATACAGCGACAAAAAAATTAATATTGTTTAATGCTTCAAATGTTTTTCTCGTATCAATGAAGTGTATAAATCGAATTGAAAAATGCATTTTTGAAAGAACGTAATTGCAAGATATGGATATTGTTCAAAACTTCTATGCTTGTTCTAGAAGCATTTTAAGACATAGATCGAACTGAAAAACTCACTTGTGGAGAAATATAATTGCTGAGGAAGGATATGGTTAAAAGCTTCAATGCTTGTTCTCGAAGCAACTTAAGACATAGATCGGACTGAAAAACTCACGTGCGAACGAATATAATTGCTGAGGAAGGCTATGATTAAAAGCTTCAGTACTTGCTCTCGAAGCAACTTAAGACATAGATCGAACTGAAAAAATCTTTTGCGAAAGAATATAATTGCTGAAGAAGGATATGGTTGACAGTTTCAATGCTTGTTTTCGTACTAATTAAGCACATAAGTCAAAGTGAAAAATGTAATTTTAGAAGAATACAACTAGAAAAAATTGATATTGTTTAAAACTTCAAAGGTTTTTCTCGTATCCATGAAATATATCAATCGAATTGAAAAATGCACTTTTGAAAGAACGTAATTGTAATGTATGGATATTGTTCAAAACTTCAATGCTTGTTCGCGAAGCAACCTAAGACATAGATCTAACTGAAAAACTCCCTTGCTAAGAGAATATAATTGCTGAGAAAGGATATGGCTAAAAGCTCCAATGCTTGTTTTCGTACTAATTAAGCACATAAGTCAAATTGAAATACGCATTTATAGAAGAATACAACTGTCATACATTGATAGCGCTTGAAATTTCAAGCCAAGTTCGTAAAGCTAAAAGATTTCAAGCTCAGATAATAGTTTGGATATAACAACACCATTTTGGAAGAACATATAATCAAAATGAATAGACTTTACTTGAATACGTGTTTCGTTTTTGGAATCATTCATAATGAAAATCAAAACAAATGTAAAAAAATAATTATTGGATGCGTTGATTGTATATCAATTATTACTCGGTTATATTTTATTACTTTAGAATGGCTATCCCTTACTTATCATTGGGAGGAGACATGGAAGTTACCTGTGGCATACTTATTAAGACACGTTTTGGGATTATTACTGTGGAACAGCATTCGAACACAGCGAAGAAAAATTCCATGTTTACTCAAATGTGTCACTCTGTCACCGTATTTAAATTTAATTCCAATTCCCCTTTTCCTTGTTCTAAGCATGCATGCATTATTTGTATTATTCTCTTCAGCTGAGTTAAAAGAAGAATGGTACTTCGAAATATATTTCCTTTGCGGGAAATTTGAGTCAACAATGGTGAAAAATGTTTTGCTTTTTGGAATTCGTTTTATGGGAAATATATTTTGCATATTTTACTATAGTTTGCAGTTATCTTTGTACATATCAATATGCTACGGTATCTCCGAAAAAGTTTCGAAACTTCACGATGATTTATTACTTTCAGAAAACTTCCCATTTGTTTCAGTATAAAAGAGAGTTATAAAAAAATATGTTAAAATACTGAAAATTTTGCGAAACACGCAAAATACATTTTCGCTCTCAAGTTTTTACCTATGCTTACTAATTTTAACTGCAAAATACGCTAATTTTTCATTTTTCTTTTTCATGGAAGAACTTAAAGTTTCCGTAATAATCTTTGACGAGATGTTTTATATTATCTATTATTTAATCTGCTTATGTTTGTTGTTTTACATACCTGGTTTCATACCAGTGCGCATGCGTGAATTGCATTCAACAGCTTATGAGTTGTACGGCCAACATCTCTATGACTCTTACCTTCAAAATAAGCAGAGCAAGATTTCAGAAATTAAAAATCTATTGAGCATGCCGGAAGTATCCTTGTCAGGTGGTGGGATGCTGCATTTTACGAGGACAAATCTATTAGTTGCTTTAGGGTCATTTTTAACATACGCATTGCTTCTAATAAACTTAAAATAATGGTAATATTCTTATTACTGGAAACGACTTCTGAAACTTTTTTTTTACTGTTCCCAAACATTTTTTTTTAGTTTTCACAAATTTCTGTTATGCTTAGTCCATGTTGCGTTGAGTTCATGTTCTGTTGCGTTCATTTTGCTATGTCCATGCACATTAGATGTCTAATTATTCAAAAGTTCTTGAGAACACTTGTTGCGGGTATTTTTTTTTTGGTGTGGACGAGGATTTCTTTGACTTATACATTTATAATATGATTGAATCGGTATTTCAAATGCTTCTATCAAGTTAAAATTCGAATATTATAGTGATTTTGGGAAGGTCATGGTTGGACCAAGACTGAATCTGGAAACCTCGTCAGTCACTACGTTCGATGAATTGGGGCATAATGTTGACGCTGCATGGAATGCTGTACCCGTCCATGCTATCTAATCTCTGTTCGACTCGATGCCCAGCAGAATAACTGCTGGTTTTGCTGCCAGGGGAGTTTGCTCTGAGTACTGATTCCTCAGGATCTATTCATCCAAATATTCTGAAAATGCAATCACTTGTTCTCCCAACTATAATGTATGTGCCCATGTGCCCAATATATCATTATATTATTTGTATTCCATCCTGGTATAGCAATTTTAATGGTCAGTAGTGTATATATATATATATATATATATATAGTCTGCCAGCACATATGCATGTAATTAGTAGTAGTAGTATTTTATTTACGCGGCACTAGAGCTACAGTGTTATTTATATGCTACGGTGTGATAAACATCCCTGAGGAATGTCTGAAGGAAAATCCATCACAATTTTGAACATCTTGCAGAGGGTATGAAAATATTTACCCCGACCTGCCCCAATTGAGGGCATACGGGTAAATGTTTATTAAAAACCAAGTAAAAAAAACATTAAAGAACATAAAATACAAAAAATGCATAAAATACATAAGATACAAAAGTCAAATGGCAACAGCCTGTAAACTTTGCGGGCGAACAATACTCTTGAACAAAATTAGTTATCTCAATTAGTCAGAATATTAAAGGCACAAAATTTAAAAACTAATCATAGGGCAAATTGCCTATTAAGGAAACAATCGAGTTACAAATAGTAAAATCATCAAATTAGTGTTTAAATAGTAAAAGTGGATTAAAATGGTGTGAATGACGAGGACAGTTCAAATCCTACCTAAGAACACCATGAGATTTAAAAAAAAAATTTTTTTAAAGTCACTAAAAGTCCAGTTTTAAGGATAGTCATCCCGGCTAAAAATCAAAATCGCCGAACCAGAGTCTCCAGTGATGAGGTAATTAAAGCGAGAGAATTGGAGTTGACTCAGGGGATATGGAAACGCTGATCCATACGGTAGTTGGACGGCCAGAGTTAGTAAAAATTTACAGTGGCTTTAATGTATCTTCCAAAGTTGTTTTGATAATGTCTTTGATGATTGATCTGCAGGTCAGGTTAGAGTAAATCTGGTGTTCTGTTTTGTTGTGAAAATTGCTGCCTCGTCGTGTTTGAAATTTCGTACATTGAAAAATTAGGTGATGGATGTCTTGTTGTGAGTTGCAATAAGTACATGTTGAAGATTTCCCGAAAAATCTTGCTTGGTGTGTGCCAAACACGCCGTGGCCGGTTAAGAACTGATTAATATAAAAGTTTGCCTTTATTCTTGTAGTTTTTGGAGGGTATAGCAGCTCCGCTTTAGAAGCCTGATAACCTGCTTACGCAAAGTCACGCACTTTACGGTAGAACAATTCAGGGAGGACACGCACGGCAAACTCTCGGTTCTTTCACATACTGATTGCAATGGTCACTCGCCCACATACTAACTGCAGCAAACGATTCTTGATTTCAGTGATCTGTTTGGAAATTTTCTTTTACGATTTGTCCACTGTAGGACTTCCAGTATTTTGTAATAGATACTAGACAGGAATAATTATTAATAAAAAATAACTTTATTGCAACAAGCAAAACTATTACAAGTTAAAAAAAAGATCTGTGTTTTCTCACACTTCTTCCTTGGGACAACAACAAATACGTATACATATATATATATATATATATATATATATATATATATATATATATATATATATATATATATATATATATATATATATATATATATATATATATATATATATATATATATATATATATATATATATGTGTGTGTGTGTGTGTGTAATGTTATGTCTTTAAAGGCTAGATAATTGAAGAGACTTAGGCGGCTACTGTTAAAAAGGCATTTTATTTCGTTAGATGGAGTATTGCAAACATTATGCGTGGGATGCTTACATCAGGTTTCCCCCTTTGCAGGGATTGTTTGGATTTGGCCTAGCTTTATCTAGCCATTGAAAATATGGAAATGACATGCAATTTTGTCTGTCCTGAGCTTTTAAAGTGAGATTCTGAGAGGGGGTGGTTGCAAGTATCTTCTTATCTCAATGAAACGTCATTCAATTTATAAAATTTAAAGATTTTGATTCGCTAAAAGTATCTCGCCACTCTGACGGTGGGAACTTTCTGGGACTATCTTCATAGACGAATTATCGCCCATTAACTTCAGAAAATAATCATTTATCTGGCCTTATCTGGTTCATCTTGACTTTTTATGGCTCTTTGTGAGAGACCGACTTCTACATCTTAAACTTGATAAGAAACATATATATATATATATATATATATATATATATATATATATATATATATATATATATATATATATATATATATATATATATATATATATATATATATATATATATATATATATATATATATATATATACACTACCGGTCAAAAGTTTGCAAAAATTTTGAAATCTACAAAAAAAAGTTCTAAATTCAAATGTTCATAGAACTGCGAAAAATCATTCGAATGGCATGAAAATTTGATATGTTCTAATGTGAACTCTTTACAGTTAGTTACATATGATCAAATTGCAATACTTTGTTTTTTGCGAACTGAATCCACCTTTTCATCATGAGTTGTTTCTATGGTGAAAAAAGTTGTTAAGTTTGAACACTTGCCAAACTTGCAAAAAAAATTTTTGTACTTTCTGTTAATAGAAAATAGTTATTTGAACAGTTCTATGTAAGTCCTCAAAATTTCAAATCGATTTGATTTTTTTTTGACGAAGTTATAGAATTTTGAAAAACATGTGTACTTTTATCGCTTTTTAAGCATTCCACATTTGCGGTCCTTTGGTCTATACATCTTCGACCAAAGAACTTTTTAATTTTAATGTTTTCTATATTTTCAAATAATTAATATTGATTATAAAACAAATATTCTTATTTATTATTGTAATTATTGTTACTACAAGGAACTTATTATGAATATAATTAAAACAATATCTCATAGATGTCACATTTCATCTAAAATTTGTTTGTTCTTGCAAACGATGCTCTGATATTTGAATCGAAGTCAGTTATGGGACATTTTACAACAGGAATGGAACTCTATATCACTTGAAGTGATTAATGGTTTATTAGAACGAATGCTATGCATATGTAAGGCTATAATAAAAGCAAAAGGTGGATGGTTCGAGGAATCTAAGATTTAAATGTTAATTTATTTAATTACAAAATACGAATAAGAATATGTTAAATATTTGACCTGTTGTAAATAAAATAGTTTAATAAAAATGCAAATTTTTTATACTATTGTTATTATTTTTTTAGAATTATTTATGTAATTATTGTTATAACTTTTTAATTTAATTTAATATAAAGTAAAAATATCACAACAAAACTAATACAGGTAAGCAATAAATATAAACAATAAATATAAACAATAATAATTACAATAATGAATAAGAGTATTTGTTTTATGATAAATATTAATTATTTGAAAATATAGAAACATAAAAATTAAAAAGTTCTTTGATAGAAGATGTATAGACCAGAAGACTGCATATGTGGAATGCTCAAAAATCGAAAGAAGTACACATGTTTTTCAAAATTCTATAACTTCGTCAAAAAAAATCGAATCGATTTGAAATTTTGAGGGCTTACATAGAACTGTTCAAATAACTATTTTCTATTAACAGAAAGTACAAAAAATATTTTTTGCAAGTTTGGCAAGTGTTCAAACTTAACAACTTTTTTCACCATAAAAACAATCCGTGATGAAAAGCTGGATTTAGTTCGCAAAAAACAAAGTATTGCAATTTGATCATATGTAACTAACAGTAGAGGGTTCACTTCAGAACATATCAAATTTTTATGCCATTTGAATGATTTTTCGCAGTTCTATGAACATTTGAATTTAGGCCTTTTCTTTGCAGATTTAAAAATTTTCGCAAACTTTTGACCGGTAGTGTATATATATATATATATATATATATATATATATACCATTTGAAGTGCTTGCGCAATTTTATTACTATTTTATAGTTTCTATATAAGGCAATAAAGATTATGACAATTTTTCTACTAGTCTAAGAACTGGAACTTATAAATTCAACAATTGTTTCAAAATGATAATATTGCCGTAATGATGAACGTTTTTCATTGTTATTTTATTAGTGTTTTTATTTTTGTAAAGTCGACTGTAAAGATAGCAACAATTTCCATTGAATTAAATTGCTTTTAACATCACGCACATTTTATATTTTTATTTTTGTGACAAAGTAGGAAAAGTGATTGTAAATTGATTTTTTAATAAAATGAAACGGTCGCTAAACTTTTTTTTTTATGAGAGCATTGAAAATATTTTACGACCATAATAAATCTGCAGACGCACGTTTGATTACAATGAAAATAATCACATATTTTTTTAAATCTAATCTAATAACTTTGGCGTGCGTTTTTGAGGCCATGGAATAATATTTATAAAAATACTATTCCCGACACTCTAAATAATGGAAAGATTTCTTTTTTATTAAAAATACAAAATGAATGGTAAATGTAGGTACGAATTAAATTCGCTGTTATTATATATCATAAAATTCGTAAATCGGTAGATTGAATGTATATACAGATTGAAGTACACATAAAAAAACAAATTACTTTATCGTATTGTGGATTTACAAAACATATAATTTTCTATGATTAGTTTTTTCTGTCATTTTTGAGTATTCTGAGGTTTCATTTATATATTCTTTGGTCCACAATAATGCATTCTGAATGTCAATAATGTAATTTAACACGATATTTTTTCTTTATACAATGGATTATTGATCATATTTGATGACACAGCAGTTTCTGTAATTGAAATCTTTGAAAGCATTGTGCAACTTTGCTACGTCAGGTGCAGCGGAAAGTATTTTGCTCAACGGCTTTCATTTATATTAAAACACATGAAATTTTAATAAAATGTATTGTTGTAGTGTATCTACCACTACAAAAATATAATTCCAATTCACTAGTATATAAGATATGATGACTCGATTCTGTGATGGGGTACCTTTTCATAGATAACTAGTCGATAACTACTAGCCTCACATTGGTGACCTTTGGATGATATGTGAACACGCCTACCTTGACAGAAACTCCTTCTTCGGTTTTGAACACGCCTACTTTGATGGATGATTCCCATTGAACAGTTGACTTGCTACTTGTGACTGTGACATTATCCACTTCCTCGTGCTGTTGCTACTCAGTCTCGATCGCACACAACGTCATCCTGTAAACACTCGACTGCTAATGGTAAAACAGGAGCCGCCACAACAGTGAACTTAATACCGCTCTCACGATCAGCACTCAAAAGTATGGTGATCTTAATACAGCTCTCTCAGATTCTCACAAAGCAACAATGAATCAACTAGTGGTATACCGTTCATCGAATTCTATCACAGATAAAATTATGGTGGAGGAGTTCTGTAGTGTATCTACCACTACAGAAATACAATTCCAATTCACTAGTGTATAAGACATGTTAACTCGAATGTATGGTGGGGCACCTTTTCATAGATGAAGGTTGACATTGTCTATAACAATTCTTCCCCCATTGGTGACCTGTGAACACGCCTAACTTGTCAGTAACACCCACTTCGATATGAACACGCCTACTTGATAGATGATCCACATTGAACAGTTGACTTCCTACTTGTGACTGCGACATTATTCACCTCCTCGCGCTGTTGCTACTCAGTCTCGATCACGTACAACGTATTTTCTCGACTGCTAATGGCAGCACAGAAGCGACAACGACCATGAACTTGATACAGCTCTCACAATCAGCACTCAAAAGTACGGTGAGCTTAATACAGCTCTCCCGACTTCTCACAAAACAGAAATGAATCAACTAGTGGTATCCGTTCATCGAATTCCATCACAGATGTAATTCTGGTGGGGGAGTACTGCAGTGTGTCTACCAGTACAGAAATACAATTCCAATTCACTAGTATATAAGATATGATAACCCGATTCTATGATGGGGTACCTTTTTATAGATGAAGCTTGACTTTGTCGATTACTCTCCCCACAATAGTGAAAAAAAAATACAAAAACAGATTGCTGAATTTTGAAATTTCTGTATTAATAAATACTGTTCAAGAAACTTAATTTTCACTCACTTTTTGCAACATGAATAAAATGAATGGACTATATTTCAACACGTGTTACCTATTTGGAATAATTTACTCCGAAAATAAATGTTACCAATTTACTGTTAAATGCGTAGATTGCATGGTTATACTTACGCGGTTATATTTTCTAACGTTGGATTTGGTTTCACTAAATGACAGTTGGTACATTACGTGGAAATTCCACTTTGCATATGTGGCAAGTCAACTTCTCGGGTTTTTGACATGGACTAATATTCGAAGACAGCGAGAAAATATTTCAGACTTGCTTACAGATGTCAACGTGATAAATAAATCCATCGTAAGCGCGTGTGTGAATTTAATACCGATACCTCTTGTTATCATCTTAACCATCCACGCATTGTCAGTGGTGTTTGCACCATTCGATTTAAAGAATCAATACGTCAAAGCGTACTTTTTTGGACATAAACTGGAGTCGGAAATTTTAGAAAACGCTCTGCTGTTCGGAATTCGCTTTCTGGAAGTAATATTTTGCACATTTCACATCAGTTTGCTTTTAATTCTGTTTATATACGTGTGCAACTCAATCTCAAATGCAATGTCTAAACTTCATACTGATCTAATATCTTCTTCCAAAAGTCCATCTCTTTTTGCTGAAAAAAGAGTTATTAAGAATTACATCGAAATTGTGAAAGTCTTGCGCAATACGCAAACCATATTTTCGTTCGCAATTTTTTACGCCTGCTTACTTATTTTAACTAAAACATACGCTAAATTTTCATCCTTCTTTTTTATGCAGGACATTATGTTCATAGAAATTTTTGACGAATTGTTTTACGTGATTTATTATTCATTCTGTTTGTGTTTTCTATTTTATATACCTGGTGCCATACCAGTGCGCATGCGTGAATTGCAGTCAACAGCTTATGAGTTGTACGGTCAACATCTTTATAACTCTTACCTTCAAAATAAGTCCAGCAAGATTTCAGAAATTAAAGATCTGTTGAGCATGCCGGAAGTATCCTTATCAGGAGGTGGTATGTTGCATTTTACGAGGACAAATCTATTAGTTGCTCTGGGGTCATTTGTTACATACGCATTGCTTTTAATAAATTTAAAATAAATTACACTTTTAATTCAAAGCAGGGGAGCCATCCCCTCAGCAGAGGATCAAAATTGCGATTTCATGTCTTCGGATCATCCTCAGGGATGTTTCTCAAACCGTCGCCAATAGCCCCTAGAACAAGTCTAGAGTGAAGTAAATAAATTATACCTACCTACCAACACTTTTAATTCTGGATAATAGTGAAACAGTTATAAAAGTTTGTGAAAGAATTTTATTTATCAAGTAAATCGTATTATATATTTTTTTTCATTTTCAACATTTATAAGAATGTATACTTTTACAAAGAAAAGCCAGATCGGTGATTAAATTAATAATTATTATCTGATTAAACAGAATATTTTTATTCACGGGACATGATAAACTCTCCTTGCAACAATAGCATAAAATAAGAAATTATTCCGATAATGCTCTAAACTATGTAATGAGATAAGGTGAATGAATAAGGTGACAAATATGAGAAAATGGAGGACTGACTAGATGGAATGATGCAATGCTTAAAAGAATCAGTGAATCAATAAATTTTGAAGAAACAAAAAACAATAAAAAAGGAGAATGTGCAGTGAATGTGTAAATTTACACATTACAAGATTTATGCAATGGGGAAGTAAAACAAAAAATTGAATTGACTATTCAATGAACAACAATTTAATGAAATGCCAATTTTATGACTGGAAGTATCGAATTATCAGTGTGTCAATAAGCCAACAGATAGACACTGACAAAAAAATATAGTAAAAAGTGACAGAATATGGTAAAAAGTGGAAGAATATAGTAAAATGTAGCGAGTTTCTGGCTCTGTGGGAACACCAAAAAGGAAGATAATTTTTATCGAAGATTAATCGAAGATAATTTATATCGATAATTTATATCGAATATTTATCGAAGATAATTTTTATCGATTTTTTTGGTAAAGATTTTGTTGAAATTCAGAATAAAAATTTGTTTTGCAATATGTATTTAAATTTTGCAAATATGGTTTAATTTGGTAATTCTTCGCGATAATTTAGAGCATGGCATAAAGAAATATTTTTTTAAAATTTAAATATTCGGACAAATTTACTTTTCACTTTTTTTTTTCCATTTTTTTTTCTTTTTTTTCATAATAATAACTATAATCGCCACCAAGTCTGCCTTTTTGAATCCTCTTTTTCTTTTGCTGAGAGGTCACGTGCGCGCACTTAGAGTCTTCAGTATTCTCCGGATGCCCTCTGACAGGGGCGGGACGGGGTTAAGCTTTGATAATGAAAACTATAATTTGGAAAACCAGAATTTTCGGTAAACTGTTACCCTATGAACGGAAGATTACCAAATAAATTGTTTAAATGCCGTATATTTTAATCTTGTTCTCAGAATTGTGCTTTTTTACCAGAATTATTTTTACCATACTGTGCATTAATTTTACCAGAATTTTTTTTCTCTGTGATCGAATCAGAATACGAATAAATCGTCATTTTTTTTTAAATATTACAAAACAATTAGATTAATTGTCAATAAAACATAAGTCATTATCAATATAAAAACTAGAGTTCAAAAGTTACCACCGTTATTGTTTTTTTTTATATTATTAGGCTCAGAAATAAATTCATACTCAATGAAAAAGTTAAAATATTTATGAGTTGAAAATGTCAAACTGCAATTCTTTAAATTAGTTTTCAAGAAATGAAAATGTAAAAATACCATTTTCTTTATTTAGCTATAAATATCTTAATATATTGAAATCTAAGTATCAGATAAAAACTATCTTGTGGGCGTTATGTCTAGACATAGCTAAATGAACTTATATTAGCTTCGAAAGAGATTTAAGTAATAGAGTAAATCAATGTTTTATACATTTTTAAGTTTTTTAAATATATTGGATTTACACGTTTGTAAGCACCTAAATAACTATGTCATGCTTAATCTTCAAGAAATTTTGCATCGTTTTCTTAAATTTTGTTTTTTTAGATGGACACAGTAGGCCTTGGCCCTCTATGGGCTGTCGCGCCGCTGAGTTTAGTTTTTTTTAGACTAGCACACTCTATTTTACTTCATGCAAGAAAATCAGATGTTCTTTCATAATAAAGCTGATCTCAGCCTTTCATCATAAGCAAATTTGAATCCTTCATACTAAAGAAGATCACAATCTCTCAGATCTCAAATTTTTTATAAGAAGTCAAATTTTCGATTACATTATGCTACGATTAAAGAACGTAAATGCAAAGAACAAAATTGTAAGTGCAAGTATAAAAATTGTAATTACAAGTATTAAAAAACACTACTTTTACACTAGAATGACAGACATTTTTAATCACCTAGTAGGACCGTTGTGCTCAGTTTGAGCGCAATATGAAAAACAAAATAAATATTTGATTTTTAATTAAAATATTATTATAGAGGAGGTTTTTTCAAATAATTTTTGCTCTCCGCAAAATTTTAAATTGTGGATTTTAATAGTAAAAATAGCTAATAGAAAGAATCGAAAAATATATAGAAAGAATCAATATATTGCTATAGAAAGCATTGCGACGCTATAGAAAGAATCAAAAATGTTTTTTGTGCTGATATGTACAGAATAAAATTGTGTATAATAATCAATCATTAAATAAATAAAAATAACTTTGATTACATTCAAGCATATTGCAATCATACATAAACTTGGTATTAGGTTAATATTTGCTTTCTCTCTTTTTGCATATTCAACTGTATAAAAAAAATTCTGGTAACTGTCTCAATGTCCTGGCATTCATAATTATGAGGGAATGAATCCAGGAATATGAAGCCAGGAATATAACAGCCAGGATAATGACAACTTGCCATTTTACAGCATTTAACTTTAATTTAACATTTCGACCTAAAACGTTTACTTTATGCAGAAAACAGCAGGGTGTATTAAAATAACTCTGGTAAATCTATGTAGTTTATGTTATTAATGATCTCAAGTAGACAGAAAAATAACAACATAAAAACCTACTCACCTTGCAAAATTTTTTGAAATAGATTTTGAATCAGAAAGCTGATTCTTTATCCCTGCAATAAAACTTGTTCTGATAGGATGGTAATCTAATTAATCTCTTAACTTAAGATATTGATTGCTGGTGCTATCTATTTTGTTTAAAAATTACTAAAAATAATGGCCAGAAAAATGACTGATTTTTATTGAAATGACTGACAAATTACTGATAGCAAATTTTTTTTCAACAAAGTTTTCGGAAATAATACCCTCTGCATATATTCTAGAAATGCTTACAATGGTTGAGATAAAAAAAAATAGATATTGAAAAACTAATGGGAAGTTTTGAAACTAGTTATTATTGGAAATATTGTTTTGTGACATACCAGGAAAATGACATTTTAAAATTCAATTAAATTTTTTAAATATGAAAAGCAGTCAATGCTAATGCAAAGTCATTTTAAAATGCTAACAGCAATGCTATTTATTATTTTTTTTAAAAAGTTCTTTTAGTAGTATAGTATTAGATCTTGATGCAAAGCACTGTCAATTGTTGTATTTCGTGAGAATCAACCATATAACAGTATTTATCTATAAATTATTTATTCACCTCTAAGTGAACTAAACTATTTTGATTACAGAGCCAGCTATTTTTGAAAGACGAATTTTGATGAAATTTACGAAGCGAGATTTTTAGCTACGAAAAATATTTAAATTGCAATATTTTGGTTGGTGACGAAATTTTGCAACTACGATTATTATATCTCGAGTATAAGGTTCTGGAGAACACAAATTACACAGGGTTTATACTAGGTCTTACTCCATTGAATTTCTGACGATTTACTTCACAACTAGAAATGCTTTTATCGCTAAAAAAAGTTTTTATCGCGAAATTTTATATACAATTTTTCTAGTGTGTTTCCATTGGGATTACAAACTAGTTCGGTCCGTTTTTAAGAGATGGCTCTGTTGTTATGAATATTTCATAGTGACAGCTGGTTTTGGTGGTTTCAGAGAGGTTAAAGATCTGTCAATAATATTTAGTTTATATCGCTTTGAATTTCATACAAAAATCCTGTTTTTTACTTTGTTGAGTACGTCATGTTCTGCGACAACAAGGCACCATTTGCGGGAGGTTTCATGTTTTTGATTAAATTGGAAGAAAAGTGAAGCTATAAAGTGCATCGAATTCTTGTACAAGCTTATGGTGACAATGCTCCAACTGATAAATCATGTAGGGAATGGTTTCGACGTATCAAGAATGGTGAATAGTTTTGTATGCTATAAGCTGCTACAACCTGGTGGTCCCATTACGGGTGATCGGTATAGGTTGCAACTGATTCTTTTGACCCGTGCATTATGAGAAAAACGGTCGGAATACAAGCAATGACATGATTTCTGCATAATAACGGTCAGCCTGAAGTCGCAAAAGTCGTAAAAAATTATTTGGAAATGCTCAAGTGGGATATTTTACCACACCAGCTGTATTCACTGAACATTGCGCCTTCTGATAACTGGTTGTTCCGACGGATGCAACACGATTTGGGAGGTCGTCAGTTCACTTCTTTGGCCGAATAAAAAAAATGGCTCCTAACTTGGATCGCATCAAAAGACGAGACATTTTTTTGAGATGGAATTCGAAAATTGCCTGAAATGTGGGGAAAAGTAGTAGTCAGCGATGGACAATGCTTTGATTAATCTGTTCATTCATTTTGTTCAGAAATAAATGCATTTTTGATCACAAAAAAACGATATTAAAGATGGAAAAAAATTTTGTCGTATTCATGTGATTTTCTTACTTATTTGAACAGTTTTTGGTTAATAGGAAATGTAATTTTTTTCTCAAAATATTTATATGATGCTAATAAAAATGTGGTAACATTCTATTTCTGCTGAAAGCCTTAGCTTTAAGTCAATATTAACGAAACAGTAAATAAAAGTATAAAAATCAAAAAAATTTCTCAGTAACTTCATATTTAAAAATATTCTAGAGGATAAATAATGGTGTAATAAAAACCGTTGCTAATCACCAAAAAAAATTAAGAAGAAAAAAAAAGTACTTAATCGAAATAAGAGCAAAAATTATTTTTTTTATGCCACAACTCATCGAAAAATCTAGCTTTTCATACACATTTTTTTAAGTGATTGAAGATGATGAGATATCTTAATACACTTTTCCTGAATTTTTCATCAACCATTTTTAATTATTACACTATTTCTTAATTGCTAAATGACATTTAAGCTATTTTGATATATTTTTGTTGAATTGAGAAGTAAAAGCCTCAGCAATCTTATTCAAAAGGAATAAAGCTAAAAGTTGCTTTCCTTTATTTTATTAAAAAAATAACTAGAGGACCTAAAAAAGTGAGGAGAAAAAGCAAATTAAATATTTTAATCTTTTGGGTTTTAGAAAACGTGAGTTACTAAAAATGTTTCTTTTTTCCTCGAAAAACAAACAAAACAATTCCGAGTTGGAATAAACTGAAAAATTTTATGAGTATGAATTTTCTTTTAGGAATCGTTCTCACACTTCTTGCAAAAGGAAATACAAACATATTTTTTAAGAAACAAAAAGCGAATAAAATGAAAACGTGTTTTTTCACTTGCATATCTTTGTCATATATACTTCGGAAATATGATGTGAGTATTTTTTTTAATTGCGTAAAAATGTTAATTATTCGAGATCATCTTAATTTCAGTTTTAATCAGGATTAATTTTTGAAACATCTTTGAAAATTAGGTGCAACAACCAACTTAGCAACTTCGTAAAATGAGCAGCAATAAGTTTGGAATGTCTTTCAAATCTGAAGTTTTCTAGATGTATAGCCGGGCCTTTGTTAATACTTACTTTTTTATTGAAATCATCATCGACAGAAGGTAAGGCTTTTTTCTTCAGACCAGATTTTTAAAGTGGATTCAAAATTTCAATAAATAATTAATAATAATAAAGTAAAAGCAAGCGTTTATATGCCATTGATAACAATAGAAAGAAATATAATATTAAATAAATATTGTTTTTCGAGCTAGGCTTTTTCCGAAACATAAAACGAAGATTATTAGTACTACGAAAAAAGCAAATTTCATATTTAAGGCATTCAAATCATCCAAAAAATCATTTTTATTATCATAAAATTGGTATAAATAAATTATTCGTCTAGGTAAATTGAGAAATAACTTGAACATAGTTCCTTTTTTTGTTTTCAACAGAGAACTTGAAACCAAAAAGTGTATCGTATGTTCATATAGATCTGGGGTTTCCAACTTACATATAACCAGGGGTCGCAAAAAACACCAGTCAAATGTCTGCCGTAACTTCATCAAAATTCTATATAGGACTTTTTATGTTTGAAGGAACATCAAATATTACTGTCAGATTTTTATCAAAGGTTTATTAATATTAAAAAGCATAAGAACAAGAATGACAAATAATGCTTTTGACGTATCATTTTGAATCTTCTCATAATCAGAAACTTCGTGACAAGATTTTTTTTTCTCTTAAATTTAATTCTGTGATGAATTAACATTTTTTTCGACTCATTATGAATTATAGCAACAACAAAAAAAATTCTCGTGCATTTAAAATTATTTTTTTTCCGCTCATGCGATATTCAATTCAAAGAATTTAAATAAAACAGGATATTCATTAGCTCTTTTATGCGTTTGAAATTTTACAAATGTAAATAATTTCGTCTAAAAAGAGTGGTTTCAAAAAGTTAAATGGGAGAATGTCTTCGAGAAAATTTCTGATTCGCACATGCTGAATTATATTCATAAAATACAAAAAAAAAACGAAATAAAAAAGAGCAACATACGCGATTATTTTTGTATTTGAATAAATATTTTCTTGGGTGCGAAACCAGAGAAAAAATTTTTTGCACCGTTGTTATGTTAAATTTTACAGAAGCGAGGAAATTAGTTTTTTTTAAACGAAAGAAAAGTATTTTAAACCCACATAGATTTTTTACAAAAATCGTTCGCAAAAAAAACAACCTCTAATGCATTAGTTTGCGGGCCACAAAAAAAGGCTTCGTGGGCCTGATGCGGCCCACGGCCCGCCAGTTGGTAATCACTGATACAGATACATGAACAGTATTTTTTAATATTTTGAGCAATTTAACAAACACGATAGCTCACGTTTCTCATAAACTGGGACATCACAATGCAGAAACAAATGTAGCGAGGGAATAATATTTAGTTTTTCTGTAATAAAAGTAACGCTAAGAACTAGCATGAACTTTTTCAAAGACGACCTTTTTTTTTTCGTAAATCAATTATTTGCAGCATATCTTACTTCGGTATAATATTTATTTAATAATTACCACTGAACATTTTTAATACTCAAGAAACTAAAAGGAACCTAAGGGAACTAATATTGTATATCTAGTACATGATTAAGTTTTGAAATGAATAAATCAATAAATTTTCTTCTGCTGATAACGCGTTGTTCCGTATTAAGGTATTATTTAAACCATAAAATATCGCACAAGCAAAAACGTCATTCTGTAAACATATTAAATACTGAAGTGAACAGCATATTTCCTTTAAACAGGATTCAAGTAACTTTATTCAGCATTAAATTTATGGTAGCAATTGACCTATAAACCAACAAACAATTTCATCGCCGCCAAATAAGTTTGGGAATAATTATCGCAATCGGTTTTGCCCCGGATATTGTTTCTAGCATTGCTGAAACAGGAGTAATTCGGAGAAAATCTGCTCTGCTTTTCTCACATATGTTTATACACACGATTCAGTTCAACCGGAATGTAGGTAGGAAAAAATAATCGATAACAGAACTAGATAATTTACGCCCTCCCCATTTCCTCAACCACGATGGCGATGAATTCCTAGAACATTGATCGATATTATTTTATCACATGTTTTTGCTGGTCGTTAAATTTCAGGTGATATTTTTAGAGATTTAAGAACATGAAGTCATTCATTTCATTATCTTATGCATTAATATGCATTTAAAATGAAAATTTAAGAGAGCCTTTTTTAAATTAAATATCTGTCATTCATGTGTAATATATACATTACAGTTCTTACATTACAGTTCTTCATTAATATATACATATTACAGTTCAAAATGAAGTTCAAAATGAAGATAAAACAAAGGAAAATAATCGACATATGCAAAAAGGGGGGGAATAATAATGAAAAAAATAACAAACAACTGATTAAAAAAAAAAAAGAAGATGGATGAAATTTTTTAAAAAAACTGGAAAATAAAAGATATAATCTTTTCATCAGCCCACACGATTATATCCGCAAAAAAGAGTGCTTTCTGATATTGTATAAATATAGCCAAAGCAAAATATATTAATACAATAGAGCGAGGAGCACTCAAAAAAATTTTTTACAAAAATTACAACAAATAAAATAGAGCGCAATGAGTAAAAATAACACTTAAAAACAGAAAATGAAATAAAAGAAAAGAAAAAGAAAAAAAACAGTATAAAACAAAAACAAAAACTATAAAGCGAGTAGCGAAATCAGATGTACTTACATGAACGGGAAATTTTTCAAGAATGATTTAAAAATATTTTCGCAACAGGATTGCCAGATTACAAAATATGAAAACAAAAGCGCAAATTGAGTGTAAAAAGAGGATTTTAAAGTGCAGTTCTTACTGCATTGCTGAAGTGATATGCTATGCTGTGCATTGATTTGTTAGTTATCAAGGATGGGCCCGAAGTGGATGTGCGCAAAATATTATACTGGATAATTTAAAAAGTTGACCATAAATAATATTGGAAAATAAATATTTATTTAAGAAAAAAATAGAAAATAGAAAAGAAAAACATAAATGGCATGTTTTGCAAATAATTTAAGCCACGGATTTGCCCGAAATGGATTTACACATCATAAAGTTGTATAAATTATCAAAGAAAAAAAATTTTAGTAGATAACTTTAACACGGATTTGCCCGAAATGGATTTACACATGGAAAAATTAATACAGAAATTTTTAGTAAATAATTTTACCCACGGATTTTCCCGAAATGGATTTGCACATGGAAAGATTATTATAATTAACAAAGAAAAATTATTTTAGTCGAAAATTTTAACCATGGTGCGTTGCCCGAAATGGATTTGCACATGGAAAAATGTTATAATTAATAAATAAATTTTTTGTAAGTAATTTTACCCATGGATTTTCCCGAAATGGATTTGCACATGGAAAAATTATAAAAATTAACAAAGAAAAATTTTTTTAGTAGATAATTTTAGCCACGGATTGACCCGAAATGGATTTGCACATGGGAAAATTATGTAAATTGAAAGAAAATGAAGAAAACAAAGAAAATGTTTAGTAAATATATCCACAAAAATATACGATTAATCCAATGATTTTATATAAAATTTTATTACTTTAGTTGGGTATCCATTGTATTTTATCAAATTTTGAAAGAGTTTTTCGATTTGTTTTTTGGATAAATAAATATTACTTCAAATTCTTTTAATTCTGTTCATTTCATTAAAAGTGGTATTCAAATAGATGCTCCTAGAAACATTAGAATTCCCAGTAATTAGTTTATTAATATTAAAATTAAAATAATTTCTTTTATCGTATAAATCAACAAAGCAGATATTTTCTTCTTTTATAATACCCAAATCCAAAAAATTGAAATTAATATTATCATCATGATTGCGAGGTTACGAAGCAAGATTAATTCCTCAGGGTATAATATATATATATATATATATATATATATATATATATATATATATATATATATATATATATATATATATATATATATATATATATATATATATATATATATATATATATATATATATATATATATATATATATATATATATATATATACATTGAAGAATAAATTTTTCGCATTAAGTTATAAATAATAAATATTTTACCATGATTAAATTCTGCAAAACCAGCTCAGTTTAATAATAAATTGCAAAAGCATCGGTAGTTATTCTGTTATTACTCCTTTTAGTTTTCTGTGTATTTAAACACAGATTTATTAATTTCACCTTGTTCGGAAAGAGAACAGAAAAGAATGGAAAATTTAAAATCAAGTAATACAAAGTAAACATAAGTAGAATTTTTGCTAAAAAGTATCCCGAGTATTAATTTTTCCAAAAAACACATAATTTTTTTTTCTGTATAATTACTAAAATAATGTAAAATATTCTAAAATTATAAAAGGGGAACACCGATAATTTTCTTTAGAAAAAAAATTCTTCTCCTTGTCGTCAGTCTTCCATAATACTAGTAAAAAGTGTTGACTCAATAACGGTTAGCAAGGCCGAATAAAAATATAGAGAGATGAGTGTGGAGCTCTATTATGTTTATGAATTACTTTTTATAGATTTTTATGTATTTTTTACACATTTTTCTACGCTTTTAATTCTTGTTAAAAAAACGATTCATGAAAAAACTAATTAATACCATTTGATCATCTGGGCTAGACATAAAACTTTTCTAATGAATCTTCGATAAAATATTACCACTAACTTCAACTCATCAAAAGGACATAAAAAAATGTCTTCGTCGTAAAATCATTAAAAAAACGTAAAGATACTTCAAGTAATAATTTTTTTACGCTGTTACAAACCTTTAAGAAGAAATATTCATAAGGCGAGAACTTAATTTTACGCTTCGAAGATTCAATTGCAGAAGAAGAACGAAATTCCTCTGTTTTGAAATTTATCAGAGGCGAAAATCTCCAACTACGCAGATGAGTGATACCTTTAAAAGTATGCATAGGATTGATTCCATTGTTGTATCTAACAGCATTTCCGATTTTTAAAAAAATTTGCCCTAATAATGTTATACGAAAATATGCTGTGATAGATAGGAAATAATAAATATTTTGCTCTTTTGTATACCTATTTAATAAAGAAACAGCTGTAAAGATTTTTTTTACTTTCTGAACATTTCATAAAATGTAATTGAGAATTTAGGATTTTGAAATCAAAATCTCCAATTACACAGATGAACAATACCTTATGCATAGGATTAATTGCATTGTTTTATGTAACAGCATTTCCGCTTTTAAAAAAAATTGCCCTTATAAGAAAATATGCTAGGATTGGAAATAATAAACATTTTGCTTTTTTGTTTACCTATTTAATAAAGAAACAGCTGCAAAGATTTTTTTTTCACTTTCTGAACATTTCATAAAATGTAATTGAGGATTTAGGATTTCGAAATCAAAATCTCCAATTACACAGATTTTTTGAGTGATACATTGAAAGTATGTATAGGATTGATTCCATTGTTGTATCTAACAGCATTTCCGCTTTTAAAAAAATTTGCCCTTATAATGTTATACGAAAATATGCTGTGATAGATAAGAAATAATAAACATTTTGCTTTTTTGTTTATCTATTTAATAAAGAAACAGCTGTAAAGATTTCTTTTTTTTACTTTCTGAACAATTCATAAAATGTAATTGAGGATTTAGGATTTCGAAATCAAAATCTCCAATTACACAGATGAGTGATACATTGAAAGTATGTATAGGATTGATTCCATTGTTATATCTAACAGCATTTCCGCTTTTAACAAAATTTACCCTAATAATATTAAAATAAAATATGCTGTGATAGGAAATAATAAACATTTTGATTTTTTGTTTACCTGTTTAATAAAGAAACAACTGTTAAGATTTTTTTTTTACTTTCTGAACATTTCATAAAATGTAACTGAGGATTTATGATTTCGAAATCAAAATTTTTTCTTGTATGTAATTATTAGAGTAGAGCGTTTCATTTCTTATAAGATAAGGATTATAATTTTTATCAAGAAAATCTGAGTATCAATGTCTGATAATCAGAAATATAAGGATTTGTATAAAAATGCATGACATAAATATTTATTTAATAATTACATTTTTAAAATAATATTAATTGGCGAGTATGGTATCTCTCAGGAAGCGTTGCTGGATTTTTGTATCACTCAATTTGGCCTTTGTGAGGTTAAAAAAGTAATCATACTCAAATTTATCAAAAAATATGTTTAGAAAATTATAGTTCTTTCAAAGTCTAGAATTTTTTGTTTTGAAACCTTTTACTTTTGTATTTTGTTCAACAACATGAAAGAAATGTCACAGAAGGAGACAAACTCGATTTGTGTAACTCGCAGCCATCCCCTGGGAGGATACAATATTGAATTTAATTTAATAACCATCATTGAACAGCAGACCGAATTTCTGGTTTACGGCTACTTATGTTCAACTCCGTAGCCCTGTAATTTTGAACCCAATTCAGAAGACAAGGGAGCTCCTGCATCAAGTATTGGGAGAAATTTGCCTTCGTGGAGAACTTTTTGATGGAGATAACTCGCATTTGAGTGACATGGAAAGGAAGACCACGAGAACCTCCCACGGTTAGCCTGATGCCAAGGCGACTCTAACCCATGATCCGTGTACCACTGAATATATTTTACGTCAGCACTGTGGTTTATGTCAGCCGGGTGCGGAATTTGAATCGACCAGATGCCACTAGGATCGAACCTGGGTCACCTCACTGGGAGAGCGAGTGCTCTACCCCCTGAGTCACCATTGCTGAGAACACAATATTCAAAAAAATAAAAAATAAGCCAAGAATATCGTTGAATTTTCTTTTCTGAAAAAGAATATGCTTAAATAAAAATAAATGACCAAAATGCAAGATGTTGTGGGAAAAATACAAATAGTCTTTGATCGCACTTTTTTTTTTACAAACACTTTTTTAACTCTGTAAACTCCACGATTCCACGACGGTTGATGTCCCAACTTTCTGAATCACTCTCAGAACTGGACTGCATAGGGTTAAATAAATCAGAACTGCAATAACTAAGGGAAGATTGCGTCTGTGTTTTTCTGTAACAAATTATGTTTAGAATCTGAATCTGAATAAAAAAAGATACTTTTATCGCTTATTAAATGAAGATTTCGTGAGACCGATACCAGTGCATTCATTTAACAATCCATTTCTCTTTTTAGTTTAATTACTGCTAAGTGCTTTGCAATTGCGTTCACATGGATTGACTATTCTCATGCACTATAATAACCTTACCATCAAGTTCTTGAAGATATTATACCGGAAGCTTCCCATACAGTAAAGCAAACATTCCTGAGCTTTTATTTTGTCCAGCATTATGCCGTTTCTAAACATAATGTAACTTCATTTATATCAGGATTACTTAAAGCAACTTCAAGTATGGTTTCATTATCCAATCCATTAATTGTTCTTTGAAAACTTTTGTCCGAAATATTGCGGAACCAATGGTTTGGCAGCCAAGTGAACTTTGTAACTGTGACCAACAACACAGTCATGCCATCTCTTAGACTCTGTAGCTTTATGATTTTCAAAGTTGAACTAAGTTAAGTTACTTATCTTACATATGTAGACGTCTCGTTATATTCAAATGGAC
The DNA here is from genome assembly GCF_982258835.1 of Parasteatoda tepidariorum. NCBI lineage: Eukaryota > Metazoa > Arthropoda > Arachnida > Araneae > Theridiidae > Parasteatoda > Parasteatoda tepidariorum. The sequence goes on along the minus strand of NC_141757.1, from coordinate 14,230,950 downwards.
TGTTACAGAAAAAAAAACTTTTGATTCTGAAAGGCGTCTATAAAAACATACTGTAACTTCATTCATGTCAGGAGTACTTACAGCAGCGTCAAGTACGGTTTCATTAGCTGCCATATATGTAAAACAATGCAAAACTCTATGTAAAACAATGGTTGAAGCTGTCTTCTAAAATTAGTCCATATCTCACTTGTTTTTGGGGGACTAAGACAATTTATAAAATTAGACATTTTATAAAATGGTTAATGCGATATTTTGTAATTAGATTTCTCGCTTGCTGGTTTGACAAAAAGAGCAGTGGTGGTGTTTATTGTTAGTTGTTCCAAAAAAAGTCGAAAAGATGTGCAGACAACTCCCCTTGCGAACTTTTCAAGATGTCAATCAGTAAAGAAAGTCATGAAAAGTGGTATCATTATCTTAGAAGTCCCGTAGTGGACTGATCGTTAAGACACGGTTCCCAGCAAATCACCAAAGTCAAGCATAACTGGCAGCTGGCAGTGCTCTGGTGGAAGACCACTTTGATCAGTCTGCGAAGGACCGATGGTGTGCGGTATGGGTCCTCGTTAAACTGTTCTACCGTAAAGTGCTCGACTTCACGTGCAGGTCGTTGGGCTACCGAAGTGGGGGTGCCATCCCCTCTGCAGAGGATCAAAATTGTGATGGCATGTCTTCGGATCATCCTCAGGGATGTTTCCCAGTCCATAGCCGAAAGCCCATTCTGCTGCTCTAGTGTGACGTAAATGAACAACAGTAGCATTATTTCAGAAATTAGCGACTCTAAAAATCAATTCGTAGTCAAATTACCGCTTTGATTGTTTTTGTTTTAATAATTCAAGTATCTTTATTTCGATGGTAATAGTAAAATCAATGAGATCACATCAAGTAATAAAATGTATTTGAAGCATATATCAAATCTAATACATCTTATAATAAAATCAATCTAATATACCTCATGAAGAATTTACTTTTTTAACTTTTAGATGACCAATGTCCACCTGGATATTGAATTTCGTCAATAAGGTAAAAAAAGGGCAGATTTGCTGACCACTCTTTCTGGGATACCTTATTAGATGGACCAACGCTGTTTCCCCAGTAAGAAGGACAGATAATACGGAGTAGAAAAATAAAGAACATTCATGCCTTGTTCGGAATTCCAACCCGGGACCTTTTTGACATCATGATGAGAACGGCGATGTTCCGAAAAAATAAACAGCGTGAAATTTCTTCGGAAAACTGTCCATTTCGGAAAATTTTCCTCTTAACATCCCTAGAGCTATCTAACAAAAAATATTAAAATTAAAACTAGAACTGCAGGCGAGAAAGTTTGTGTATGAAGAGATTAATTTATCGAAGAATTATTATTATTATATTCTTTTGCATTAACCAATTTAGTTTTTTTCCCACCACTTTCTTTCACAGTCTAATTTAGAGCTTCCTTTAATTAGAAATAACGCAATTTACTTGATTGCCTTACAAATCAATTGTATTGGTTTTCTAATCAAATGTATTTGTATAACAAATCAATAGCATTAGTTTCTTTAGTCATTAAAAACGCAATCTAATTCTCTTCCCTTCAACACTTCAGAATGCTCCTTTAAACTTAATTCATATTTATGATTTCTACAAAATAATAAAAGAATGAAACAAACACTCTTAAATCTAGTATTTTAGTCACTCCATCAAATGATTATAATTATTTGAAAAAAGTTAATGACTTAAAAATCGCTTGCATTTTAATTGTTGAAGCAGTTTAAAAGATCTTTATCTAAATCATTTATTAGAAAACGATATTCTTTTCCCCTCTAAGCACTAAATTAAAATTAAGTCACGAATGGTGTTTTTATTGCTCTTTCAGCAACATTTCTTCCTTCGCAGTAATTAACGTTTGCCACGGAGTTAAAAATGGTTCGAATCATATCATTTTTCATTTAAATGCCATTAACGCTTTAAGACGCATCAAATTTTTATACTAATTAAACCTAAAAGTCGAATTATGGTACTTTTTCTTTAAAAGAAAAATCGAATCTAACGAAGCTTCTGCTTATGACTTAGGCCATCCCACTGCTATGGGTTGACTTACAAGGAGCGGTATTATTAAATACATATTTTCAATATATATATATATATATACATATATATATATATATATATATATATATATATATATATATATATATATATATATATATATATATATATATACATATATATATATATATATATATATATATATACATATATATATATATATATATATATATATATATATACATATATATATATATATATATATATACATATATATATATATATATATATATATATATATATATATATATATATATATATATATATATATATATATATATATAGCATAATAAATAGATAGAAAAAACACAACGAAAATTAAGAAAAACAATAAGTTACATTAATTGCGCATAAGTTGCAAGTAAATAGAACTCATAAAATAAGTTCAAAATGAAGATAAAATAAAGGAAAATTACAGACTAATGAAAAAAAGGAGGAAAAAGAAAATTAATAAAAAATGAAAATAACAGAAACTGGATGGGGATAAAAGAAAAATCCGGAAAAAAAAGATATAATCTTTATTATAAAAAGATGTAATCATGAGCCCACACGATTATATCTGCAAAAAAGAGTGCTTTCTAATATTATATCAATGCTTTTTTTTTTTCCAATGGCAGACATGAAAGACAAATTTGTAGCCAAGAACAATATAAAGAAAGAACAAAAAACGGAAACAAGAGCTACAAAAATAAAGAGTCTATGGGTCTGTAATAATGTATCTCGCCCGCCAATATCGTTCCCACAAGGGCCCAGGAGGAAGTGCAGGGCAACATCTTAGATGGTTAGCGTCCATTTCTTCTTATATTGTATCAATGTAGCCAAAGCAAAAAATATATCAATACAATAGTGTGAGGAGCACTCAAAAGAACACAATAAGTAAAAATAACACGTAAAAGCAGAAAATACCATATAAAGAAAAAACAGAATAAAACATAAAACATAATCTATAAGGGTCATTCTCACTGAAAAGGTATAAATAAACTAAAAAAATTTCCTAAATTAAAGTAATTAAAAAAGTGATAAAAATTAAATAAATACCTTTATTTATTTTTGTTATATGTCCTTATAATAATGGTCAAGTCTTCTATTTTATATTTTACAAGATTTAAAATATTTTAAATTCTGCCTTGTCCACGGAGGAGATGTAATAGTCAACGGAGGAGACATTTTATGTTATAAAATATAAAATGTCAATGAAGACTAATTCATTAATTATTGGGTACAACTGATATGAGTTTAACATTAATAAGTAAATAATAAAATATTTCATTACTAGAGATAGAGCTACTTCCGATTAATCATGCTGCTATGAAAGGAAACATCCATTTTTAACCTAGGTGTACAATTTCTTAAGTAACTCTTACTGAATATTAATAAATTAAAATGTACAGACTATTGAAATAAAAATTCAGACTCCACATGAAAGTTGAGTGTTGAGGGTACTCTTTTGTGACCATTTTATGTCATTCAAATAACGTTTTCGTTTTTTCTCTTTTCTTCTTGCTATTGTTTCTTTTTTCCCTGGGCACGAACGACTAGTTCTATCAATTTCTAGAAATTTAAGTACATTTAATCACGATTTTTCTGCTAAATCTTTTTCTGATACAAATTTTAAAGTTTCTTGCTCTCTCTTTTTTTTTTTTTTTTTTTACTTTCTTCAAACAATATAGGGTTTTCTTTTAATTTCTGTCTAGCTTGCCTCATACTAAGTTTTTTCTGTTCCCTTCTCTTTTGCATTTGAACATTTGATTTTTTTCTATTCTTAAATTTTGGTTTTGCAATTTTTTTCCTAAAATTTGAAGAGAAAAAAAATTTTTAAACTTCACAGAAATTATTTAGAAAAATTGCCAATATTTACTTCTCCGATAAGAAAAAGTTAAACTTAATTGATTTTCTTTAAAAATAGAAACAAATTAACACATTTGCTCCATTTTAAAAAATATCAATTAAAAGAAAATAGTTTTTTAATTATTAAAATTGTATTATGGTTATCTAACACATTGTCTCTTACATTGACTGTGTCTTCTCCTCTGTGGACTTGTTATGTCCACGGAGGAGACAAAAACTAGTTCTTGAATTTTTCTGATTTTTAATTTTAAAGTTAGAAAAATGGGCAGTTCTTTTTGTTAAACATACTATTTTTGCAATCTGAAATTCATCTATCAAAAATAAAGTAATTTTCTCTTGCCTTCTTTATGATGTCCACGGAGTATACGGTGAGAACTTTGCCAAACCCCAGTTGAACGCAACAATCCAAAACTGACACCAAAGAGAACAAAAACAACTGATATTTAACATTAGAAAATGGAATGGTTACCCCTCCCAGCAGCTGTCTTATGGGGATTTCGCATATGTTGCCCTTTATAGCATATTTACAGAACTATATCAACTGTCCAAGGAGGAAGACATCATTTTTGATGGACAAAGTTTACTAGTCATTTATTTTATTAAAATAATTTTTTTTTAAATATTAAATTAAAATTTACTGTAAACATTTAAGTAGGTAAAACTACAAAAATCATTAAAATAACATTTAAATTGTTTAACAGGCATTAAAAATTATTTTGTGCCACAGACGTAGGGAGGTCCACGGAGGGGATTTTGAAGTCATGTTTATTAGAAAATAAGAATGAAATATTAAATACATTTAGAAAAAATGCATATGATTTGTTAGTTAAGAACTTCACGAGAAATGATATAGAAAAATATTAAGAAATCTGATGTATTTCCTAATATTTATTACTCAGGGACTTAAAAAATCACCTTTTTGTGAGAATGACCCATAAAGCGAGTAGCGAAAAGAAATGAACTTGAAATGAACATGAAAATGAAATGAAAGGGAAATTTCTCAAGAATGATTTAAAATATTTTCGTAACAAGATTGCCAGATTGCAAAATATGAAAACAAAAGCGGAAATTGAGATAAAAGCCTAACTAGAGGAGTTTTGTTTTAAAGTGCGTTCTTACTGCAGTACTGAAGTGCGTTTGATTTGTTAGTTACCAAGGATGGGCCCGAAAAGGGATGTGCGCAAGGTAATATTGTACTGGATAATTTGAAGAAGTTGACTATTGTTGGAGTGGTTTGTTACTCCTCTGAATACATCAAGTTAACAGAATTAAGTTTCGGTCGTGTGGTGGCAACAGCCATTTTCTTTTCAGATAACGTAAGTGACGTCATCCGTGCATATAATTATGGAATCTGTATATAATGCATGCATTGTTGTAAGCATGGAATCAGTCGACTTCTTGTCTTGTCTATTCACTATGTCACGTCACTGTGTTGTTGTTTCCGGTGACGTACCAACATTTTTGTTAAGATGTATTTATGTTTAATATCTTCAGTTGTATGCTGTATCGAGATGGTACTGTATGAAATAAAGAAATATTTAAATCTTCAAGTTTCTTTATATGAGATAACACTTTCACTCACTACTGTGCTACTCCGCTAACGCATCAACAACTATAAATAATTTTAGAAAATAAGCAGTTATTTACGAAAAAAATATAAAATAGAAAAGAGTAAGAAACATGAATTGCCTGTAGTGCACATAATTTTAGCCACGGATTTGCCCGAAATGGATTTGCACATGGAAAAATTGTATACGTTAACAAAAAACTTATTTAGTAAATAATTTTAGCCACGGATTTTCCCGAAATGGATTTGCACATGGAAAAATTATGGAAATTAACTAAGAAATTTTTAGTAAATATATCTACAATAATATACGATTAACTCAATGATTTTATATAGAATTTTATTACTTTAGTTGGGTATCCATTCTTTTTTATCAAATTTTGAAAGAGTTTATCGATTTGCTTTTTGGATAAATAAATATTACTACATATTCTTTTAATTCTATTCATTTCATTAAAAGTGCTATTTAAATAGATGCTCCCAAAAACATTAGAATTCGAAGTAATAAGTTAATTTATATTAAAATTAAAATCATACGATAAAAGAAATGTGTATACTTTTTCCAAGCGCAAATCCATTTCGGGCAAATCCATGACTAAAATTAATTACAAATAAAGTTTTTTGTTAATGTATACAATTTTTCCATGTGCAGATCCATTTCGGGCAAATCCGTTTCTAAAATTATGTGCAAAACAGGAAATTCATGTTTCGTTCTCTTTTCTATTTTATATTTTTTTCTAAAATAAATGCTTATTTTCAAAAATTATTTATAGTCAACTTCTTTAAATTATTCAGCATAATATTACCTTGCGCACATCTATTTTCGGGCCCATCCTTGGTAACTAACAAATCAAACGCACTTTGAAACAAAACTCCTCTAGTTACGCTTTTATCACAATTTGCGCTTTTGTTTTCATATTTTGCAATCAGGCAATCTTGTTACGAAAATATTTTAAGTCATTCTTGAAAAATTTCCCGTTAATGTAAGTTCATTTGATTTCGCTACTCGCTTTATAGATTATGCTTTATGTTATATATATATATATATATATATATATATATATATATATATATATATATATATATAAATTGAAAATCATTTTAAATAAATATAAAAATACCTTTTGTTATAAAAACTTATTTTTAAGTCATGTACATTTCTCCAAAGATATTGTTTCAACTACAATAAAAATTTAGTTTAACGAAGAAGCAAAAGTAAATGAAGAAATAATATTTTTTATTTTTTTTTCTTCCCAAAACAGTAAATCAAATTTCATTTGAGTTATAGTTCTTGAAAAAAATACTTTTTTTTTTCCTTTTTACAGCTAAATTAATCTGAAGTGACTTACTTGAATGCATATTTTTTATTTTATTTAATGTTTTTTTTTGGAGAAAAAAAATCAGCTACCATAATTAAGTCAAACAAAATAGCATTTTTAAATACCTTTCTTTTTAGTCAAGAAATAAATATAAGGTATAAATACATTTTTTTGTATCATTTAGAATTTTAAATAAAGTGATTTATTTCACTTTTTTCTTTTGTATTTTTTTAATGGAATATTTTTCATTAAGAAATTGCATTAGATTTTTTTTTTCTTTAAAGGTTTGCAAGGAATGATTTATTGTAAAATATGCGGTGTTTAAGCCGCTCAAATCTTTAATGGCCGAGGAAATGGAAATTTATGCAAATGTGTTTATCCAGTTTCCACAGATATTTTATTGTATGAATGAGTATGCATTTTTAAACGGAATTTGCATTCAAGGAAAGAGAAAAAAATTATTCATTTTGTCCAATTTGATTTATTTCTTTTGACAAAGGTGTCTACTGGATGCATATACCTTAGAATGATAAGAGAAATGAAATGGTTGTTTATATATATATATATATATATATATATATATATATATATATATATATATATATATATATATATATATATATATATATATATGTATATATATAATATATATAATATATATATAATATATATAATATATATATAATATATATATAATATATATATATACATATATATATATATATATATATATATATATATGTATATATATATATATATATATATATATATATATATATATATATAATATATATATAATATATATATATATATATATATATATATATATATATATATATATATATATATATATATATATATATATATATATATATATATATATATATATATATATATATATATATATATATTTCGTGCCGTTATTATATTATAAAACGGAGATAGTTCCTTGTCCCTCAGAATTTTATTTTGCAGTCGTATTTAATGCGTCTTTTTCGTAATGATTATAACATAATGATTTTATGAAGCATTTATTAGGAAAAGAATAAAGAAAAATTATAAACAAAATTTACATGGAGCAGAGCACCTGGAGACAAGTTCACTATATCATTATTAAAAGAAAGGTGCGCACTTTCTGTGCTGCATATGATTATTATTTTTTCATAACCTGTTATTTACAATACCCAGAATTCTTTATTAGAATTGACGCCGTAAGATATAATCATAAGACCGGATGAAGATGCATTAAGATCTCAAAATATTTATGATCTTAATAGTAGCTTCGGTTCTTCTAAATATAAATATCCTCCTCGTAATTTTCGTATGAAAAATGAATGGGAATAAATGAAATTAGGGTGCATTCGTTAATATGCTATAGATATATATTCTAACTAATATATATATATATATATCTATATATCTATATATAATAACAGGGCTACATCCTTGTTATCATTGTTGTATTCAGCTTTAATAATGCGGTCATAAGCCATAATAAGTTATCAACAGGTTTATTTAAAGGTAGGTTGGTGGCTATAACATTTCACATCCACTCTTCACAAGGGAGGGGGTGGACAAAACTCCGGATGGTTCCGGCAAATCTTACAAAGAATACATGATACAACAAGAGTCATGCGAAAACCATCGTTCCCGCATTAAATACTTACAGACATGGAAGTGAAAAGGCGCAGTCACTGCATAGTTTTGTAACTCGAAAACCATCGAAATCATTTAATGCTTCCTAATATGGAAGTGAAAGAGGGACAAGATTCCAAAAATAACTTCTCCTTTGAAATATAAATCTAATTATAATTCAAAGTTAGTCCCAAAATAGAATTTCCACACCTATTCTTTACCAAAGACATTTTATGAAAACGAGAGAATTTTAATGTTGTTATTAATACTAAAGTATTTATAATTTTTGTATTACACACACATCTCTCTCTCTCTCTCTCTCTTTCTCTCTCTCTCTCTCTCTCTCTCTCTCTATATATATATATATATATATATATATATATATATATATATTCCAACTAATAATCCACTGGGTCAAGAGAAGAAGATTTATTTTGCGAATAAAACGTTTGTATTTTTTTATTTAATAAAACCATTAGAAAATGACTTAAACGAGATTCCGATACCTCAGAAATACTTACATCTGAGGTTTGCTCAAAGAAATTTAAACAATTATCAGAAATTATCACTGTGTATTATTTTAGGGTGATTTGCTTTTTTCATCAAGTTATATGTAGAACAATTTACGTTTATCTAATATATTGTCAAGACGGAAATTTAGGTGAGGTATGAAGTTGTAAGATATAATTGACCAATTGACGATTGTGATGAAAAAAGGATGATGAAATAACAGTTGAAGATTTAAACCGGATCATGATTAATAAAACTTTTATTTAGTAATATTTGTTGAACTCGAGATATAAAATTATATTTTATCCATGATAATATTCAAAGTTAAATGAATTTTGCATACTAATTATAACAAGGAGAGGCCAAGGAAGACAAATCCCCCATGACCTGCCTATTCAAAACCCAAATTAAAAAGTAATTGAATTGTTCTCAACAGACCTTTAGAATCATGAGAAGAGATCCATGTTTGGCGATTTATCGAAAAATAGCATAGCCAAAAATAAAGCCAACCCCCCATAATCAATATTAGGTTTGAAAAATACCTTGGGGATCGCGAATCGCCTACAAGACGGTGAGAATTATTATAACCATGTGACTGAATCATATTTGTGGTAAGAAATTTAAGAATTAAGTGTTATAAATAGATTTTTGTTTTCGATTAGGCGCTACAATGAATTAATGAGTCTACATTAGTGTTGGAATAAAAAGTTAGCTGTTACATTGATCGAATAAAAAAGAATAAAATATTTTATGTTCGCTTTAAATAAAAATTAACTAATTGATTTAACTTAAATATAATTCGATTAAGAACGATTAAAAAAAAGCAATTATGAGTAATTAAAGATATTTTAAAAGTTAAGAAATATGTAATGCCAATTGTGGCATCACATTTATTCTTTTCTAATTGTGTTAAGCTTCTATGATTTAAAATTATCTCAGTAGAGTTTCTCAGATAGTTTTCTTCCAAAGAAACAAAAAAAGATCATGGTAACTTAGTTCAAGAAGCTTTTGTAATTTTTAAAAATATGGGTTACGGTCATTTTTTTCTTGAAATTCCTACATTAATTTCTTGTTCCTAATCCAAATCAGTTTAGTACAGTCACGTATAAACTTAACAACGTAATTGAATCAATATATTAATTAGTCTTTAAGAGAGTTGTTTTCAAAACGAAACATAAAAAGTACCATTCCAATTAAAAAATTATTGTTTCATTCAAGAGGTACGTCATTAATTGTAATAAATTTAAAAAAAATATATCTATTAATGGATTATTTTTAAACTTTCTTCCATTAAGAGCTACTATAACAATGCAAATAAGCGGGGAAAACATAACTCTCCAATTTCAAGCATATTATATTTTTCGAGTAGTCTAGCGACTGGTTGTTATTATGTAGTTAAATTCTCACTGAAGTTTGACAAAAAAAAACAACAACAAAATAAGGAGGATAAACGAGTATGGTTATTGTGATGAAAGAAAGCTGACGATAATTTTAAAAAAAAAATTAAAGACTTAATTAGAAGTAATTTCAGTTCCTTATGAATCTTTATGATTATGGATAACCTTGGAACGCTTGGTGACATATTCTAATTTTCTGCTGGAAGATAACTATAATTGGAACAATTTTTCCGAGTTTATCTCGTTTGTATCGTTCCGACGATCATCAAAAATTGACTGTTCGAAGGAGATAATAAGAAAATTAATTGCTTTCAGGGTTTTAATTTCACGGCAGTCTTGTAATTTGAGTTTTTATCGCTTAGCACTCAATCAATTATAACGACTCAAACTTCTGCTGGAATTTTTTTTTAAAGAAAATTATCGAAAAAGCATAATGAACAGATGGATATCCAGTTTCACGAGTCATTTGAAATAATTCGTTGATAAAAATATGTAATAAATAGTCTTATAAATTTGTCTAAATTTATGCTGCCGGCTCCCTTCTTTGAGAAACAAGCAAAATTAATCTGAACAACCTTCATCAAAATTATTTAGAGTTAACCCTTAAGGTAGTTTTTTGAAGGTTCTGTTGTCACATGAAGTGATACCTCTTTGCGAAATACCTTTTTTTATGCTGTTTGGAAAAGTTTGTGAGTTTATAACAGTTACTAAAAATGTATAATAAATAGTCTTATAAATTTGTCTAAATTTATACTGCCGGCTCCCTTCTTTGAGAAAAAAATCAAGCAAAACTAATTAGAAAAACCTTCATCAAAATTATTTAGAGTTAACCCTTAAGGTTGTTTTTTTGAAGGTTCTGTTGTCACATGAAGTGATACCTTCTTACGAAAGGATACCTTTTTTTATGCTGTTTGGAAAAGTTTGTGAGTTTATATAGGTTAAACTTGACCTAACATGACTGTTAGTTCTAGTTTAGCCTATCTTTAGACACCGCCGCGATGCTTATTCTAAAATTTCTCAAAACTTAGAGAAAAGCCATATTTTTGGGAAAATAAAAATCATTTGTTGTCTAATTTTTAAAAATTTAATAACTTTCTCCAATATTGCATTATATGGACTCATAAAAATTTGCAAAAAAATTACGAAAAAGTCATGGATTCTGACAATTTTCATCTTGGACGAGAAATATCACCAAATTGGCAATTTTTGAAATGGTTTAATAATTTTCAAAATATTTAAGTTATTAGTCAGTTTTAAAGCCAAGATGATTCTTCACGGCAAGATAGTTCTTCACAGCATGTAGTTGTTGAAAATTGTAGTTTTACTCGAGAGTAAAGCACTTACCCTGTGGCTTTTTCATTTTCTTCTGGCGAAAGTGCTGCGATAAATCTATGTATTTTCGAAATAAATTCAGATCGCTCTCTTGCTGGTATCAGCATTTGGGAAAATGACTCAAAGGTCCTGAGTTCGAACCTAGCTGGTTTCAAAGAACACATCTGTTGAGCTCTGTCTAAAGTACTACAATTTCTCTCTCTACCGAACATACTACTGTTTCTCTTCTGGAATTCTACCTGGATATAAATTTGATCATGACAATTTTGATTGATTTAAAGAACTAGTTTTTAAATCCTAATTGTAAGGTTTGCCACCTCTAGATGGCGCCACGATATAGCAACAAAATAAAAAGAATAAGAACAGCGATTAATTATTATGTTTATATGATTTGAGTGAAAAAAATTTAGCACTGTACATTGTATACAGTGCTTCACTAATAATTAAGAATTAATAAATAAATTTTGTACCCTCCTTCCCTGCCTAAGCTGCTTTTATCCTTCCACTCGCCAACGACGTTATATATATATATATGTGTGTATATATATATGTGTATATATATATATATATATATATATATATATATATATATATATATATATATATATATATATATATATATATATATATAAGCGTATGTATTTAAAAAATAAGAGAATACTGATGAAAGAATCTAAAGCATAACATCATGGTATCATTCTTGAATTTGCAGCTGGGGCTCATAAAAAAAATAAGGAGCTCTCCATAAATAAAACAAATTTGGCACACGTATAAATAAAGAAACAAATAAACAGCATTTTTTTGATGTAAATATGATTCACGACTTGAGAAATGTTTTTTTTATTTTTATGACTCTTTCACACGAAAGGAAAATATTTTCTCGAAAAATATTTTTTCTTGATTTGAAATTCATGCCATTGTATTTATTTTCTTGGAGAAAAAGTGGTTTTAAACAAAGTAAAAGGTTGCTGTATAGTAAATAGTTACAATTTTAACAGTTAAATTATTAAGTTTATGTTTAGAGACAAAAAGGGGAGATTAGTTAAACTATTTAACTTTTTTGAGGTAGATTTAGTCATTTTGCAAGACAAACATTAAATTTAACTTAATTTTTTGTAAAATTACACTAGCGTAAAAGCATAATTACATAAACGAAAAATTATTTTTTAATGAAAAGAGGCTGATATATTTTTACATAATTTGAAGGAATATTTTAATTATATCATTATTTCTAGTTGGCTTGGATAAAAAAAGCGAATTTCTATAAGAAAAAAGCTATTTATATACTGTTATTATTTGTTCCGAAGTAAAATAAATTGGGTCAATAATGCTAAGGAACTGTTCGCAATGTTTTTTCAAATTATTTAACAACGTAAGACTGAATCAAGAAATCAATGTTTTTTGTTTTTAAATATGATGGTTCATTAATATTTAAACATTATTATAATATTTTTGTATTTATAACTTAATTAAAGCAGTGAGAAATCCTGTTCTGTATTGTAATTCACTTGAATTTTTCACATCAAAATTTTATCAGTCAAACGTTTCTCGACGAAGTTTTAAAATACAACTGGGAAATTAGTCCAAATCTTGCATTGCAGAAATATGTTAGCCCATTGATGGTATAGCAAATGGGTGAAATTGGGAGACTGTTTCTCTTAGATACACTATTTCCTAATCTAATAATATTGAAAATCCAGTTTTGGTATGCGGGATAAAATACGACTTTTTACGAGCAGAACCGTAAGTAGGTTAAGCGTTCAGAACAAGCGTTCTGGTTCTAATATAAAATACAAAAAATCTCCAAATGTGTGTATAAATACTCTGAAAATAATTATTAAAGATTATAAATAGTATCAACAACAAACATAATTGCTAAATTTAATTTGAAGAGAGAATAAAAAATAAGATAATTTTTCCCCAGTAATTTCATGTAACTTATATAGCTTTTAGATCATTTCATCAAATTCCACTTACAGAGAACATTTATTTATTTATTAAAATTTCATAGTCTTTTAACAAAAATGAAATACTTTGTAGTGTTCTCAGCAAAAACGTCAGGGTACACTGGAACAACATCAGGAACTATTGAATTAATCCACGTAAAAACAAATTTTATATGTACGTTTTTAGATTGAATCTAGAAAGACTGAAATACCTATATAGCCCAAAAGCAGTCAAAATGATTGCATTGTGAAAGAATAACTAATGCATAAAGAAATTTGTTTAAAATTAATTTTTACTATTTTTGATATTATTTTCAGTTACATAACAAGTTATTAGTAAATATCAACTATTAAAATAATTATAAAAGTCACAAAATTCTAAGAAGTTGTGTCATTATATACATCATTGTTTTTCTAATTGAAATTAAAAAGCTGTCATAATGACTTCCTAGGGCAACCAAGTGTTAACAATGTCACAAAAAAAAATTATGTGTACTTCGTGTTTACAAAAAAATGATGTTTGCATGTAAAATTGCATAAATTTAAAAACAATATCTGATGCTCACCTTTTTACCATTTTTTTGTAGTACGTTGTCCATCCATATTTTAAGCAAAAAATTAATTGTGAATAAAGAAATATATTCTTTACGTACCCAAAATGCACTTATAATGCTTATAAAACCCCTCTATTCTAATGCATATCCTATCACACATTTAAAGTACCTTTAGGCTTCAAATAATAAGATGGATGGCTTAATTTATACTCGTTCGTAAAATATCCCCAAAACAGTGTCACCAGGAAATAGGTTGATGGAATGTCTCCAAATAACCGGAGTTTAATATGTGCTGTCAACATGCGCCCCTATCTGCATTGAACAGCTAATTCATTTCACCTTTCTACACTGAAGTAATAGCCTCTGTTACACATCCGTCACGTAGCTTTCCCATTTGTTCTCTGGAACTGGAAACACCTAAATGGAATAGAAGGTGAAATTGATTGGGCTGTGAAATACGCGATGCCGGGACATTTCACCTACGTGATCTTTGTTTTTATGTAACCCACGCACATACTCCTGGAATTTCATTCTTTATATTAATTAATGATTGCATACGTTAATATAAACAGAAATTATATTTATTTATTTTCATAAAAAAACTGCATTTTCTGAAATTATGATGAGGATCTAATTATGAAAGCTAGGCTGTAAAAATTAAACACTCAATTTGATGAAACCGTTTCCTACTATATGCTCCGAGCAAAAATTTCGCCAAAACGACGAAGCAACTTTCGTCATTTTTATAGAGGAAACAAATTCTGTCAAAATTAAAGAAATATTTCCTCATTTTATTTTTTTCTAAGAAAAAAAACTTGTAGCGCCTATTGTATCTAACTTTTCTAATAATCACTTTATCGTTGGCCCCATATAGGTAGATCAATGTCGCTGAACAACACAAGAAGGACAAATGGAAAAAAGAAAGAAAATTAGCCTGATGCCCAAATCGGGAGTCGAACCCGTGATCTTCATTATAGAAATCCTCCTCCTTGACGACCATGAAGGCGGTCGGCTTGTTTCATCACTTTATTTTCAATCCTATTGTCTTCATTTTAGTTTCGTTGTGCTGGTTAACAATTTCTGCAACGCACTACGATGAGTTTTTGAGTTGAGGAAACATTTTCGTCATACGTTCGAGTGATTTCATAACAAAAAACACGTGATTTCGTGATGAAATTATTCTCAAAACTAACGAAATACAGCTTAAAGGTTTCTGAATCGTCAAAAGTGAAAGCTTTATTTATGAGAGCGTATAGGTCTCCTTTATAAGGCAGACGCATAGTCACCTTGATCGCCTGACCTGACTCTCCTGTATTTTTACCTGAGGGGATACTTGAAGTTTATGGATACGGAAGTCCACGGTTTACGAGACACCAGAAACTTCAGATGCCGATCTCGTCTTTAGGATTGTGGAAGTGTCACCACATGTTCGTGACACGCCTACGTATTATGAACGGCTCTATGAATCCATGCGTCGACGTTATAAAGCTTGCATTATTGCGAAAGGAAGGAATTTTTCTTATATCCGGCACTGAACAGCCAACGTATATTTAAAATTTGATTTCTCAGGATCTATTCAACCGATTTTGCTTAAACGTTGTATTTTGGAAGGTAAAATTACGTACTTTAAAATGGTGTAAAAAAGTGCGTGTTTTACAATTCAAAATTTTTTTTTCTACCATTACATAATAAAATATTTACAAATAATGAATATTTACTAAAATTAGTTTTTTGCATGGAGTTATCTTTGGATAAATTAATTTTATAATTACGCACAAAATTTTTTCAATTCGCTTAATAAGTCCTTGGGGTATGGCGAAATACGCAAAAAGTAAAATTAACGTTAAGGGATCCAAAATTTGGATCGCTCTCCTGACCAACTTATGAGGACCACATTTCCCAGATTGGGATACCCCCTATATTTTTGTGGTTAGAAATCCGAATCCGTTGAAAAAAATTTATGTTTTCGTGACTTAAAATATCGTCTGCACTAATTAATTAGTATATATAAAGTCCACCTCTCGAAACATGAGGATTAAGTTCTTTAACGGGATAATGCAGGTCTTTAGACAAAAACTTATTCTATGGGGTCCATTTTTTTGAGCTCATTACATATGTTTAAAAATTTAATTTGAAGAAAGTTTTTCAACGTTGCTTAAACATTTAATTCGATTCAATTTTTTAGAAGATTTTAATAAAAGTTGAATTTTTTTTTCGAGTTGATACTGACATTTTTTCGAAACATTTATGTAAAAAGTCAAATAATTATAACGATAAATATACATTTTTACGATGATTTTTGAGGCTAGATATTTGATGATTAGATTTAGTTATTTGGTTATTGAGTACAAGAATATGAAGATCAGATCATTAAATCAAAAGTTATTCAGGGTGGTCCGTATTTTGTTTTGATGCACCATTCGTTCGAAGCAAAACACTAATAGCATTTGGTTATCTTTTACCCCGAGAATCAGATCTATCTTTCATCCCATTTCTCTCAACAACCTACAACTATCGTGGTGGTTCAACCAACGCCTCCTACATCTGAAAGCCTCCACACGGTTTATTGGTAATCCGATCAGTTTACTATGAAGGTAAACCAGTTTACGAAAGAGCCCTTTAATAAACAATCTAGTAAAAATAAGAAAATGATAACAAGTATATGTCTTAAAATGTGTTTAATTTATGAATATGATTGGTTTGTCTTATTTAAACATCTACCACTACAGATCCAATTCAAAAATATCTACGATAAATTTCTCTCAGTCACTTTTAAAATAGAATTTGGCTTCATGCACGCAACTGGTTGACTTTTTAAACAGTCTTACTACTTATACTTACTGACGACTTATAAAAAACCGTGATTAGGCTTTCTGATGTAGGAGGTGATGGTTCAAACCATGAACCACTAATGGATTGAAAGTACTTGTTTCGAGGTTCGATTTCAGGTAACAAGAATCGATAATGTTTAGTCTGTTCTTTAATATTATTCAGACGAAAATTGCATCTGTTTAGAAGACAGCTCCTGAAATGGAAAAATCTGTGACAAGAAAATAAGTTATTAAAATGCTAAGTTCTGATGTAATATTTTGTAACAGATATTTAAGTATTTTGGTCATTTTAATGTTTTCGATGTCTAACGATTCAGAAAAAAAGCTTTTATATATCATTTCTAGTTAACAATGTGGATATCCTTAACTTTGATAAGATAGACGAAAGTAAAACATTCAAATGTCATAAAGCAGTGGACGACATTTCGCTGAGTAATCATAAATGAAATTGTTGAATAACGAAAAAGTTTTCTAAAGACTTTACCAAGATGACTTGGCAGGAAGAATTTTGCACCCAAACTGTTCTTACGGGACGCTGACTTTGACAAATATAAACGCTCAAAGTCTTTCTAACAATATAAATCATACTTCAAAGTAACAACGCTAGAAAAGCTTCCTTTTTCGAAAATATTCTTAAAAGTTTTGCGCAAGATAAGAAAGTCCCTTCAGAAAGGAAAGAGTTGAAATGCCAAAACTTAACAGCGAAGCTTTTCAGGCATAAATTTTATTTATTGAAAAGAATTTCGATACTAATTTTTTAAATTTTTAGAAAAACCCTTACTTTGTTTTCTTAAAGTTATAAATTTTCACTCTGCAAAATATGTTTAGGAATTTGCTTACCTGCAACAATTTATAAACATTATTATTATAGCAGCAATATATATTTTTGTTATATTTTATTTATCATTAATTTTTCATATATGTTTGTAATGCTCTTCATAATACGGAACATACATGGATCACTTTATTGTATACATTAATTTACATTTATTTTGAAACCTGCAATTTTTCAAAGGTGTTTGTAATGCTCTTCATAATGATCAACTTGCATGGATTACTATATTGTATACATTAATTTGCATCTCTTATGAATCCTGGAAATTTTCAAGGATATTTGCAAAGCTCTTCATAATGCTCAACATGCATAGATTACTTTATTTATTTTTATTTGTCAAATGCCAGTTACATTAGCCGTTAGGCCATTAAACTATTTGCTTGCTAATAGCGCTGAAATATACAAGAAAAATCTGTCAGTGCTTCACACCCGCCCAAATGTTCTGCCGTCATTAGCCGTCCACTATAACATATAACACACAAAGGTGGATTACTACATTGTATTCATTGATTAACATTTCTTCTGAATCCTGGATTTTTTCAAAGATGTTCGTAATGCTCTTCATAATGCACAACATACATGGATTACATTGTTGTATATATTTATTTATATTTATTTTGACTCCTGAAATCGTTGCGGAAATATTATGTAACTACGTCATCAGAAAGATTTGAATGTAATATTAATTTATTAAAAAAATTATAAGTAATGACATTGATGAAGAAATGAACTAAATTGGTAAATTACTGTCAATTTAAAATTATTTAGATGACATTCATACGCAAAACATTCATTCAAATAAATATAATACAATTAGTGCAGATGTCGAGGTTATAATTTAACATAAACTCCAAATTTGATTGAAAGAGCTTGAATATTGAAAAGTTTTAGTTTAGTGATAATTTAGTTTACTAATAGTTTTGTTAATATACGCTTCTTTACTCCACAGTGTACTGAGCTGCCAAATAAGTGTAGACGGAAGAGAAAAACTGTTGTAGGGCATACCGGGAAAATTTTTACCAGACAGTGGCACTTAACTAGATATAGTATATATTTCGGACATTAACCAAAGCTACTAGGTGATTGTCAACAGTCACCGGTGGAAGTCAACAACCATCAAATTAGGTTCTTCACAGTATTATATATATATATATATATATATATATATATATATATATATATATATATATATATATATAAATAAATAAATAAATACAAGAAAACACGAAGAAAGTTAAGAAAAACAATAAGTTTAATTTATTGCGCTTAAGCTGTAAGTAAACAGAACCCATTAGATAAGTTTAAAATGAAGAAAAAACAAAGAGAAATTAAAGACAAATGAAAAAAAGGGGGAAATAATAAGTAATAAGTACAAAAATAACAAACAACAGTTTTTAAAAAAAAAAAAAGTGATAAAATTTTATTTAAAAAACCAGAAAAAAAAACGCAAATTGATTTTGAATTTGAATTTGAAATTCATTTTGAACTTATATATATATATATAAGTGTCTGTGTGTTTAAAGATTTGGCTGTTCCATACAGTTCATTCAATGTTGATGACAGCCAAAGATATCTGGATCTTCTTTATTTATTAATAACGTTATCATGACGTTATTTTTAAGTAATATAAAAATACACTTTAGAAAAATATTTCATACCTCGTATTTACTACGCTGTTTCTTTTATGTGTTTGTGTAAAGTTATTTTCCCTGTAATGTAGTCTCCTAGTATACATAAATTTTCCTTTGAGCTATATTTTACTTTTTTATATTGACGTTATTTTTGCTATGATGATGTATGAAACAGTAACGCAATTATTTATTTCATATTTTACCGAAAAACTTTTTATAATGATTTAAACAAAAATTTTGACAATTCTTTGAACTCAGTGCAAAAAATACAACTTCTTTAATATTCGATTTCTCAGGTTCGATTTAGCTCAAATAGTTCATTTTGCCATGAAAAATTACATTATTAAATATGATGTAAAAATTTTGTATCCTACTATTCAAAATTGTTCCGACTATGAGTAAGTAAAATAATAAACATTTAAGGAAAGTTATTTTTTTCCATGGAATTTTTTTTAGGTAAACAAAAGTTACAATTATGTAAAAAACTTCTTTTAATATTTTATATTTCTCGATATAGAACGTAATACTCAGAAATAAAATTAGCATGAAGGGGTTCAAACTTTAAACCGCTCACCTGACGAAACTAATTGGGACCATATTTCCCAGATTGCGGCTGTCCCCGATATATTGGGAGTCAGAAATTCGAATATGTTGAAAAAAAAGTATGTTTATTCAGGAAAAGTACGTTTTTTTATGTTTGATTTCATATAACTTAATATATTATCTGTACTAATTAATTAGCGAATTTGAAGTCACATATCGAAACATGAAGATTGAGATCTAGAACTCAAAGATCCGAACATTAGATCAAAACTTATTCTGGATTGTCCATTTATTTGCGCATTCTACATTGTTTACAAATTTAATTTAATGAATGTTGTTTAACATTTAATCCGATTCAATTTTTTTAAGGATTTAATAAAAGTTAATTTTTTTTTACTTAGAATTGATACTACAATTTATTCGAATCATTTCCGTTTAAAATGAAATATTTATTAACGATAAATATACATTTTTAGAATATTTGAAGTATGCAGAAAAAAAATTGCTTTTCATTTTCTAATAAAAATAATATTATTTTTATTGTTTCAAATTTGCATTTAAAATCAACAGCTGCTTTAAAAAACTTTTAGAACAAAGAACGATCCTCGAAAATAAAAAAATAAAGCTTGTTCAAATAGGTAGTTAATGTATTCATAAAAGTTAAAATACAAAAACTGAGGAAAATAAATAAATATTAATGATGATGAGACATTAAACAATCGTTAAATACTTTCTAAAAGCTATTTCATGTAAATAAAAATCTGCTTCGGAATCAGCTTAGAAACGGGTAAATAAAAAATGAAAAAGTAAAACAAACCTCAAAGGAATATTTATGTATACTAGGAGGCTACATTACAGGGAAAATAACTAATACACAAACACATAAAGGAAACAGCGTAGTAAATATGAGGTATGAAATATTTTTCTAAAGTGTATTTTTATATTACTTAAAAGCAGTTTTCATTTCGTTTCTAATGAGTTTCTGCATTTAGCTTTTTTTCCCCAATGTTATTTTCTAACTGTTAGTATAAATTTTATTTTTAAATTTTGTTACTAAACTTAACTTTTTTGTTATTTATATATTCATACTGTAAATGAGAAGTTATATGAAGCATATTAAAACCATTTATGAAGTTATTATTAATTTAAAATCAGATAATTTATTTTAGAGAAAAGGGGATTTTAACTAACTTTTATTTAGAGAAATAAATATAGATTGGGTAAGCATAAACCGAAATTTTGTTAATGTTTTTATTTCTTTTTTCTTCATTTTTTTCTAGTTGGCAAATTATTTTTTCCCCTTTTTAACATAAACGCTGACATTTATACATTACTTTAGGTTATTTTAATTGAAATTATCTTTTAATTTGGTTTGCATTGATGGTTTTTCACCTATTTCCTACTTTTATCTTTTAATTACTTGCGCCAAACGATTTGTTATTTAATCTAATTTGGGCTAGTTCTTAATGAGTTTAAATTTCATTTAATTTTCTTATTATTATGCACCTGAATTTTTTTTCGCAATGGAAAGTTTTAAAACTATATCGATTTTAATTAATTTCAATATTTTTTAAAACATTTAGAGAAATTAAAAATATTCATTTCTATCGGAATGGGGCGAAGTTTCTAATGTTCAAATGTAAAAAAAAAATATAAAATTGGTTTAAAAAAATAATAAAATCAAATTTTAGTTTCAAAATTAAAAAAATTAAAATGTATTATCTGAAGTAATAGTAAAAATAATTATATATTCAGATTGAAACCCTAATTTTCATCAACAAATACCTGCATTTTTAATTTTCAACCCAATATTTGATTAGATTTCGAATATCGATTCCGGGGATCTAAATTAAAATCATAAGTTTTGATTACTTTTACTTTATTTTTGAATTTAAACTAATTAAATAAATAAAATAAATAGTTTTTAACCCCTAACGATAAATTTTTTTGACTTGTTCCGTAATTTCTAAACACTTTTAAATTTGAACAAAAACTCAATTTACTAAAAATGTGACCTTTATGACAACTCCTAGTAGACTTAAAATTAAAAAATTTTTGAAAAAAAATCAGTAGTATACAGTTTATTATATTATCCATATATTTATACAATATTTAAATATCGCTGGAAGTTGGTACATACGAGGGTTGTAAATTAAATAGTGGCAACTTAACCTTGAAACTCAAAGAAGGGCGGGCATGCGCAATCAGGGTATGGGAGCGGTGATGTGGCGCTGCTGTCGATGTGTAGAGTGCAAAAAACAGTCTATTTGCTTAGAAGGGTAGTTGTTGTGTGGCGTTAAAGTGAGGAGTTTCGTTTCCCTCGCTCTAAAGCATGTTTTCAAAAGGTGATCAGCGGTCGTGGCTTAAAATCGAGGTTGCCCGTGGCAAAAATGCAACAGAATGCTATCGTGGTTTAGTGGAAGCCTGTGGCTCAAATGCTTTACCGTATAGGACAGTAGCACGATGGGTTCAAGCATCTCGTCTTTTTTCTTCATTAAGCCTTTTGACAACATGCTTTAGAGCGATGGAAACGAAACTCCTCTTTTTAACGCCAACTACCCTTCTAAGCAGAACCATAGAGTTATAAATAAGAAGGAGTGGGCATTCCTCCCCTTCCCTATTGGAGCGAGTGAAGTAACTGTCAAGTAGCGGCGGCCATGTTGGTATAACCAGAAACTACGCGGAGCCGCTCAGGTTTCAAGAGGAAGAGTTAGGTTGTTTTTGATCTTTTCTCTTATGATTGGAAAATTTCGAAAACGAGATTGAAATAGTTTTGTTGTTAATACAAAACACCTTTTTTCATTCAATTTTTCAACATTAGTTTCTTTTCTTCTTCCCAAAAAATAACGTTTTAAGATAGCTCTATTTCACAACTGAATTAAAAGCATGTATAGCAGTTTTCGGGAACTTAGGTTCCTTTATATTTTATCTAGGCATTAAAAGTAATATATTATTGTTATTTAAGGGGACAGCTTTCCAATTAAAAATTTATTCAAAGAATATCACATTCAAACCACACTATTTCGAATATAAACAAAATAATATGAAACGCACTTTTCTTTAAAGTTAGAATATTTAAAGGGAAAAATATTGGTTTGTGCTAAAAGAATAGCAATAATCAACATTAAGCCATTTGAGTAAACACTTGGGTAATAAAACTAGTCCATAAAATACTTTTTATTACTAAGCAGAGAAGTATAATTTCTTTCTTTTTTTTCTGCGAAGCACTTGATCATATGATGTGTACAAAACTGTAATTTACAAATAGCAACGTAAAATAACTGTGTATTTATTTTTAAAGGTAAATACCCAGAGTATTTAATATATAGGAATATTTATTTTCCAATTGAGGTTTAAACTCCACTCATGAAATGCTCTATCTCATTCACAAAATACATGAAGTGGTGAGCAAATAAATGCTCTATAATAAATGCCCAGGCATTATTATCTGTAATGAATGCTCTATAATAAATTACAGCTTTGACACAGCAACTGAAACGTTAGTAGAGGAAGGTGGAGACTCAGATGAAACAAATTTTAATGCTTTTAAGGAACTTTAAAAGATAAAATGAATACTAAAGCCTTTTTAAGGCACATAGAAATCCTGGAAAGTACTAGATTTAAATGTGAACACTTTGAAAATACAATGAGTAAATATATAATTACTTGTTGATTTTTAGCAGGGTTTGAAAAAACCAACCCGCCTGGGTTTTATTAAAAAAACCCGGGGAAAATTGGACTTTTTCATTTAGTGCTCATAAGCTTTAAGTTTTACTGAGTAAACATTTTTATTTATTGAAAAGTGTCGTATAAGCTTAAAAATAGAAATAAATCCAAACAGTTATTTTAATTTTGTTATATGTATTTTATGTTAAGTTCAAATAGCGCGTTATAACTAATATATGTTTGAATCTTCGTTAGTGTTAAGTACATAATGTTTCACAATTTTTAACTCAAGCATTGTAAAATATTAATGCAGTAATATAAAAGGAACAAGTTTATTAATCTTTTTGTTTTCACACGCATTTATTTACTATATTTATTAAACATATATATATATATATATACGAATACATACGATATATATATATATATACGAAGTTCGATTTGTTTTGGCTGTACCAATATGGCGCCGCGGTTGCGGTTAAGGCTTCACGAGTTTACGGGCATGCCGTCTCCTCCTATTTATTACTCTATGAGCAGAACGACTGTTTTTTGCACTCTACACATCGACAGCAGCGCCACCTCACCGCTCCCGTACCCTATTTGCGTATGCCCGCCCTTCTGTGAGTTTCAAGGTTAAATTGCACCTATTTAATTTACAACCCACGTATAAATGTGCTAAAGTAGATAGTCTTACGTATCTGGGCTCCGAGGTTAACATTAAAAGCAACACTAAATCTAAAATTCAGAGGAGAATCAATCCTGCCAACAGATTCTATTATGGATTAAGGTAGTATCTAAAATGAAGACTAATATATCAATTTATAAATGTCTAATCAGGCATCTAATCACATACTCATCAGAAACCTCGACCATGACACAAAAAGATGAAAAAAAACTCTCGGAGTCTTTGAACGGCGGGATCCTGAGATTTCTTTTTAGAAGACTACAAGCTGATAGTTTATGGCATGCAAGCTTGAATTTAGAATTGCATCATGATTTTGAGGAACCAGACGTCATCACATACATAAGAATTCGAAGAATTGTATAGGCTGGTTATGTAACTAGAATGAACAAAGAACTTCCTACACCAGGGTTTCTGGAACAAAAGCTGAAGGCGGACCCAACTTAAGATGGGTTGACTGCCTAGAATGGGATCTCACCATTTTAAGATTGATTCATTGGAAGACCATGGCCAAAAATAGAGAGGCATGGATATAAATTCCTGTGGAGGCCAAGGCCCACCAAGAACTGTTGTGTCACAAGATTTAACAAGATAATGAATGTAACTCATAGTTAACAAGAAATTGATTTTATTGTATAATTTAAAAACAGTTGACTCACCAATAGTTGTTTGCTGATGAATAACATATATAAAAATGTAGGAAAGAGCATTGACAAACTGACGTGTATAGTGCACCAAATAAAAATGATCGGGCACCTTGATATCTTTTGATCTAGTGACTAGATTACGACGAACTTTTTTTTCTGTCTACATCGTCACGTGTTATCAATATTAAAATTGTAAGGTACACATTCATTTACAAACTTTAAGCTGTGTACTAGAACAAAATCCAAGCTTTGATTAGCATGGGCTGAATAATAATTAAAACATAAAAATGAAAAAATATGATTATATTTTAAAATTATTTATTCAGAAACTAGTCGGGTAATTTTGCTCCTTTTGCGTGCAATATATTGACGATTAATATACAAGATGAAGTTATATTTTTTAAAGTAAAATTTAAAATTCCTGTCTGGTTTGTTTTTTTTAGATTTTCTTAAGTAAATCCAATGATATGGATACGCAAAAAAAGTTAAACAAAACATTACCACAAGAAACTTGAGGAAAATAAATATTCTGAGAAATTACGTTTTGGTGTTTGAATTCGTAACTTCATTATTTGTTAACATTATTTAATTGGCATATTAGATGTCAATCCTTCAAACCGATAGCATTTCACGTTAATACTTGAAAAGCCAATCATTATATCAAGCATTATTCGTGTGGTTCACTTATTTATTTTGGTCACCTTAGACGGAGAAAATTCCGGTAAAATTACTGTACTGTATGATAACGAAATTTTTGGTAAAAAAAATGTTCTGGTCAATAAAGGTAAATCGTATAGTATTTAAACCATTCATTTGAGAATTTTTCCGTTCACATAGTTACGGATTTCCCGGAAATTCTGGCTTTCAAAAGTTTAGTACTCATTACCGCACATTTAACAAAAATGCAAAGCTAAAAAGTAAATTTAACAGAATAAGTTATTTTTCTGTTATTCTCTGACAAGATAAAACTGCCAAATTTAAGAACAATTATCAATTTTAATCACATATTTTAAAATCATGTTTAATTGGTATTTTTACCAAAATCATTACTAAAGCACTTCGGTAAAAATTACCGGACTTTTTGGTGTTCCCATAGAGCCGAAATCGCGGTAAATTTTGGTATATCCTCACAGTTTTTTCTTAGTTTTAAGTCATTAATATTTAATAGTTTCTTTGTGTTACTTTTTATGATTAAAGTTAAATGCTTGCACATTCACTAGCATAATGTTTGTAAAAAGAATTTCCTTAATAGAAACTTATTTTATTAATAACGCTAATTTACAATATAGTACGTTATGGAAAATAAGATATTTATACTATAAACTTGATTTCAAAGATGCATTTATACCTAAAAACATTAGATTTTAAACATAATTAAGTTAAATGAGTATTAATTTGGATTACATTTGCGATAAATATTAAAAATCATTCTTATAATATATTATTAAACCCTATAATGGCCATAGACTGTCAAAAAGCAATTTTCTTTAATTACAATTTTATTTTTCGTTACAGATTTACAGAAGTAGTCATTTCACAAATATTATGTTAGAGGTGCTTAGATGATGTTATAAAATCCTAATTTCTTCGGAAAACATATATTTCGAGCGAAAAAGAAATAATTTTCATCAGTATTATAATAGAAGATTTTCTTTTTTCTGGCTTAGGGTTTTTATTGCCTGCTGACATAAAATGACGAAGATGTTATTTAGCCAGAAGCTGCGAGATAAAACAAATATATGAAAAAAAAATTCCGATACATTCTGTCAACACTTATAACCTTTTATTCCTGTTTACCGTGTTTCCAGTCTCGCTTCTTTGTTTCTTTTGTTGTGCTTTGATAAAACAGAAGTCATGAATAAAAACTGGATGAAGCTTTGAGATTCTAAGGAAAAAGGAAAGAGAATGAAAAGAAGAGATAAAAAAAGAACGTTAGAATGTTCTAGAAATGTATTGTTAGCTAGAAAGTACTGAAAAGTGCCCTTTATTGTACATAAAACAGTATTCAAATATCAGTAAAAAATTACGATCTGGAATTATTTATTTAACTTTACGTTTTTTTTTAAATCATGTATACTTTAAACATGCTTTGAACTTAAGGTACAGAATAAAGATTTGAAAGTAAGAACTGAATAGTGATTATCTTTTACCTTCTTTTAAATTATTTCATTTTTTGTTTCACTGAATGATTTAAGTATTCGCGATTGCAACGAACTATAGGGGGCGTTGTTGTATAAGACGAATGCCTGCTATTTCCATGTGAACAGTCATCCAGTTGCTCTGGAGACGTCTTTAATGTAGCATGTAGCATTGTAACGTACCTTCTTTATTGTGGCTTATTAAATTTAAAAACGAAAAATTTTTGATATTCTTTCTTATACAATCGAAAACAAGATGGTATCCCTTAGAGAAGGAACATCCAAAACGCATCGGAAAAATACACTCTATAACAAACAAATCGACGCACCAAGAAGCAATCATCCGATTTCTTTGAAATTTCGTATGCATGTATGTTTTGAACAGATATGGCTGGAATGATGCCGACTGGGGACGTATAGTCTTTAGTAACGAATCCCGCTTCCAACTTTGTCCTGACTATCATCGAAGACGTGTTTGGAGACGCACAGGGCAGGTGGGGGATCCTGCCTTCCCTATTGCACGCCACACCGGCCCTCTTGTCGACCCAGTCAGGGGTGCCATTTCCTCTGACAGCCGAACCCCTTTGGTCATTAGAGGTACACTTACTACACGGCGGTACGTCGATGACATCCTAAGACCTGTTTTGCTACCGTTCCTTTTGCAGCACCCTGGGCTTGGTTTTCAGCAGGACAATGCCAGACCACATACGGCACGTGTCGCTATGAACTGTCTGCTAGCTTGTCAAACTCTTCCTTGGCCTGCCAGATCACCAGATCTCTCTCCCATCGAGCATGTCTGGGATATGATGGGAAGGCGATTGCATCTGGCACGGAATGTTGATGACCTCGTTCGACAATTGGTACGAATTTGGCAGGAAGTACCGCAAGAGTCCACGCGGGAGCTTTATCTGTCTATGCCACGCCGTGTGGCAGCTTGTATCCAGGTTAGAGGCGGGTCAACACCTTATTGTACTTGTTACTGTAACTCTGTCATAAATTATTCAATTGTTCTGAAATTTTAATCACTTACTATTCTGTACATTGTCTTCCTGTCCACCAATTTTCGTTTCAATCAGACAACTCCTTCTTGGTGCGTTGATTTTTTTTGTTATAGAGTGTATTTGTAAATAAACAGAAAAAAAGTATGTATCTTCTTATTAGAGTTAAAACCTAATGCCTCAGAAATAATTTTACTAAATTTAATGATATAGCATGAAAGACCTATTCAAGCCTTGCATTCCATAGCTTCATGAATCATATTACTTCAAAACATACTCATAAGCCCATAATTTTATATCATTTAATTTTGCGAAAAAAGTTTTTTGACAACAATTTCTATCAAAAAATTTAAGTTTTAGTAAAACTCATTATTTAAAAAATAAAAAACACAAAATAAAAAATGCTTGCGAGAAAAAAACAATTCTAAAAACTCCTATAACTAAAATAAACAACTTTCATGTTTTTTTAAATTCCTATTCGGGCTCAGAAAACCATTATATAGAGAACTATCATCAAATTAGAAAATAAATTATTTACAAGTAAATTTTTTATAATAAGAACCATAACTCTCAACTGATTTATAAGTCTGGAGAATACCAAAATGATATGTTATTCATTTGAAAACTTTATTCTCAAATAATATATACATAAATTATCCCTTCATTACTTTAAAATGACTTACCACATAATGAAATTTTAAAATTGCAAGATCTCGATATGAATTTCAATATGTGAGTTAAAAACAGAAACTGAATTCTAGTTGAAATGTATCATTCAAAATTAAAAAATGCTTGCCAATAAAACGATAAAAATTTATTAATAATCAACACAAATGACACTATTTCAAGTAATTCGGATGATTCTTTACTCTTTTTTATCGTATTATATAGGTACAGAAATATATACTATTCTGTAAAGAAGAAGAATATTCTATAACTATTACAGTTCCGTCCATTCTGAAATCACATTTATTTAGTTGAGTATTGATTAAAGTAGTTGAGTATTGAGTCTCGTTGAGTATAGTTTATTTAGTTGAGTATTGAGTGTAGTGCTCTCTGCTTTCGCTTATAGCACTGCGCTTCAATAGGTAAGGCTTAATTTAGCCTATCAAGATTTATTTGAGCTCTGAGGCTCTTCTTCAAGTTCAACATGCTTCCCTCGAGTCTCGAAACAGCACCTCACATTTATTTATTGGAATGAAGTGAGCAATGTTGACTTCACTTTAATTTGTAATGTATTGAGGACAAAAAAAATTATTTTACCGTAATACACACATCTGTAACAGCAAGCGATCATGAAATCGGAAGTTATGTTGTTGATAAAAAAATTAAAAACTATTTAGAAATTCTTCCAATGTTGGGCGCTTTCTGTTTTTGAAAGATTTACCAATGTTCTGGATCGTTTTTGAAGTTCTTCAATTTTGCTTCTTATTTGCTGCTAAGAAAATGGCGTCTGACATTGCCAATGATTATGATACAACTAAATGCCTGATATTTTCAGACTCCCGCTAGAGGGCGTACTCTAGCGTTGCGATCGCGAATTGCAATTTTTTTCTTCTTTTTTTAATGGCGAGCAGTTGGAACTTTTGTCCATTGGCCTCAGAAAGTGCCAGAACTGTTACCCTCTTCTCGATACCCAGTGGACACCTGTGGCGAAGCCGCGGCGGTGGAGCAGCGTCGCCCACGTCACACAACCACAAACCCGTTTATAGGGCGGGTCATATTCACACAATCACACACACAAAGGAGAAAGGACATAGAACACAAAGAGAGAGAGAAAGAAACATCCATACCCAGAGTGGAATTCGAACCCGCAGCCACTGACTCCGCAGTCAGGCACGCTAACCACTCGGCCACCTGGCCGGCAAATTGTAAACAAATTTCTATAAACATTTAGGTAATCAGCGAATTAGAAATCTAAAGTAAATGAGTTTATTTCACGTTCTACAACAAAAACTGAAAGTCAAATAAGTTTTGTACATTAAGACGCACTGTAAGGTGAGTGCATAATTATCATAGATCATATAAAGCACAGTTTTTGAAAGCCACAACTTTCAGAACTTTTCAAACCTTTTTTTAGCATTACCCAGTAAAAAGATTCCGGATTAAACTACTGTAAAAAGTATCAACACTTCGTGTGCATCATTCGAAAAATCCACTTCACCGTAAGATATTACACCGTCATTTTTAAAGTAATATTTATTTAATTAGAGTGACTCAAAGATTTTACTGTAATTATTACTGTAAAAATTACGGTATATCAATTTTTGTTTTGTACCTCAACGTGTTCTGGTAAATGGTTAATAAATTTTTTATAAGTGCAAATGCTTTTACAGTCATTTGAGCCGGAATATTTTTACAGTGTAAAAGTTGCAGTACATTGCCAAACAACGTGAATGAAGCTTAGGTAAATCAAAGAGTCGTGATGGCTCAGGGGATAGAGAGCTCGCCTTCCAATGAGATGAACCGGGTTTGAATCCCAGTGAGGGCTGGTCTATACGAATTCCGCATCTGGCTTGCACCGACCACAGTGCTGACGTAAAATATCCTGAGTGGTTGACGGATAATGGGCTAGAGTTCCTTTGGTAAGCGTGGAATACTTTTGGGTTTTCCTTTCTTTGTAATGCAAATTCGGATTAGGTTCTTCAAAAAGTCCTCCACGATTTTGAGACATCATTGTTTGCAGTATATAGAGCTACATGTTAATAACCACTTAGCCTCATATTATAAATCAAATATAAAATCTAGCATATAACATACAAAACGATTTAAAAAAAGTCTCCAATTGCAAAAAAAAAACTTTCTTTTTTATCTATAAATGTAAAAATTATCCTTTTAAAAAATTTTCGTGATATGGATCTTTTTATTTAATTCAATAGCCGTCGTTGAACAACCGATCCAATTTTGGATTTTCTACTACTAATGCTCATCTCCGTAGCCTGGTCATTTTGAACACAATCCAGAAGACAAGGGAACTCCTGGATCAAGTATTGGGGGAAATTTACCTTCGTGGAGGATTTTTTGATGGAACTAACCTTCATTTGCGATACATGGAAAGTAAAACCACGAAAATCTCCTGCGGTTAGCCTGACGGAAATGAGACTCTAACCAATGACAATCTGCACTGAGGATATTTCATGACGGCACTGTGGTCGGTGCAAGCCGGATGCGGAATTCATATCGACCAGTCATCGCTGGGATTCGAACCCAGCTCACCTCATTGGAAGGCGAACTCTCTTCATATTTTCCTCAAAATGTATATGTTCTTTAAGATGTTACATTATTTTTTGATGGAATTTTATTACTAGAGCTTGTCATTATTTTTCACACCCCATATTTTTTCCATAAGGAAGTTGCACTGTTATAATCAGAATTTATTCGATTTGTCAAAAGGAAAAAATATTTTATAATTGCTTTAACACCGTTTAAAATTCAAAAATTGGAACTTTTTTTATCTATTTCTAGAAATAGTTCTGTTTTTAAATTTACATAAATCTAAAGTTACATATATAGTCACTGGAGAGATCAGTTTTCTTCTCAGAAGAATTCAACAAGAAAATAAATATTTTCTTGAAAAATTGAGGTTTCCTTAGTTATCTGTAGAATCCCGAATCAATACTCAGCATTCTTTTGAAGAAGAAAAAACTGTAACAAACTAATAAACGAAAGAAGAAAAAAAAAACACAAAGAGAGATACATAAAAAACAAAGCGACAACAGCATAGAAAAATTTTGCGGGAGTTGTGAATCACATTCTCGTACGGTGAGCGACGATTAAATTGCGAAAAGCGAAAGAAAATATGTGCTTTTTCAATAATTTAAAACTTTTTTTTGTTGCTTTCTTTCGTTTAAAGAAAGTATTTCAAAAAATATAAAATGCAAATTGTTTTCGAAAACATTGGTTTTAACGGAAAAATATAAAAGGAAATATAAAATGGTAAAAAACAAAATGTGAGCGGCAAAGTGTAAAAATTTTTGCCCTTCATTATTCTATGAATACAAAGCGCGAAAATAAAAAATAAAAATCATTTCTTTAAATGTGAATACGGAGATTATTTCATGCATTATTTTAATTAGTATATTTCAGGCCTGGTATTTAGGATGTTGGGTCCGTGTCCAAGATATCTTGTAAATGCGACTGGTGCATGTTAAATCTGTCGGATAACAAAGTCCTCCATGTCAAAAAACACACCTGGGTTTACAGAAATGAAGATTGATCATTCTCTGGCTCAGGTCAAGATTACGATCTGTGAATATATGAATGGATGTATGAATGGGTCCGCCCTATAAGTGGGATGGCCCGTGTGTGGGCATAGTCGTATTCTTGACCATGGATGGCGCCACTGAAAAACAAGAAACGCACCCTTTGCCTTAATTACGTTTAGATTCACCAAGCAGGCAAGCAGCATTAAAAACAGTGCATATTTCGCAATTACTCGTATTTCAAGGTCTACTCTGTTTATAATGCTCAGTCAAAATGTATTACTGCTTACAGCATAAATTGAATTAAAACTATTAAGTGACTAGTTTTTTTAAATTATTTCATTTTATAATCTTTAAGATACATAAAGAAATAATATTTTCCTAAATAATGATTTTAAACAAAATGAAAAAAAAACAAGGGGAAGCCATTCCCTTCTCGCAAGTCTATCCACTATTACGTCAGAAATTCCTATCAAAATAAAAACGAAAATATTTCTCATATATTTTTCACGTTGAATTGAATGAAACAAAAACAAAATTGATGGGGCAAGCAGTTAAAAAGTTATTAATCCTTTTGTGCATGAAAAGTACATTTGTACTGTATTACACTTAAGACCATGTATGAGGGTCACTCAAATGAAGCCTGGTATTAACCCTGATAAGTATTATTATACTTAAATGAACCCTTTTGCATTAGACGTAATGGGGAGCCACGTAACTGCGTGTACGGAGGCACCATCTATTAGTAGAGAGTTGAGAGTTTGTTGAGTTTCAATGTTTGACGTTGAAAAGCAAGAGTGATTTTTTTAGCGGTGGAGGGAGTTGGAGGCCGTGAAATGATAATGCTCCTCCATGATAATGCCTGCCCACACACGGCCAATGCGGTGAGGACGACATTGCAGAAGTTTCGGTGGGAAACGCTGGAACATCCAACTTTGAGTCCTGACCTTTCACCGCATGACATTGATGATTTTGGACCTCTAAAACAAGCTATTCGCTGACATCGATTCACAACGGACGACGACGTGCGTGACTGGGTCCAGGCCTGGATCCGACAACAGCCTACTAGCTCCTTCAAAGATGGAATCAACCGGCTAGTTTCGCAATGGGATCAATGAGCCTACAGTTTTGGCGACTATTTTTGAGTTTGTATACTATGTATAACTACATTTGTGAGTTAATAAAATCGTTACAGTTACTTTACACTATTGACCGGGTCTCATTTAAATGTCCCTCATAGTTATATAAAGGGATTAAAAAAAGAAAACATGAATTGCAGATTTGGAAGTTCAGTTATACTATGAAGTTATACATTAAAGTATTCTATGAAGTTCAGTTATATTAGGAAGTTCAGTTAAATATATATATTCAGTTACCCTTATATATACTATGAGTAGTACAACTTAATTATTTTCTTTCCAGTGATATGCATAATGGTATTTCTTAGAATATTAGTAGGAAGATCAGCTATACTTTTTAGAAAGAATGACTAGAAAATTGGATTGGGGTCTATAATATGTAGACAAATACAATATTTCGTTTGGAAATAAATATAGTACTTGTTTACATAACATCAATAATGTAAATTCATAATTACTTTAATTCTGACTCAGTTAAATATTTTTGGATCAAATATAAATTAAACACAACAATTGAAGAAAAAAAAATTAATTATAGTTGTTAATATTTTGATAAAAGCAAGTGCCATTAGCGTTAATAGAATTGCTTTAACTCGCTAATTTTAACAATAATTTCCTTTATAGATTACATTTGTTAGTTTCAAAAATTTAAGCTTAATTACTTTTTTTCCTAAAAAATTTTAATACTAATGCAAAGCTACTTAATTTATTAGCATCCAATAGCAATGCGTTTTACTTTCAAACTTTCAATACACAAAAACAAACTTTTAGGATTAATAAAAGTTTGGGTACAAAGAAATAAATAGAGTAAGAATTTTTTTTGGAACTGAACAAAGTTCTTTTACAAAGTTAGGTCACGAATTCCTATCGTCAGCTGCAAACGACATTTCAAGGAATTCATACCCCTTCAACCGTGCACCCTCTCCTTGTATTCCAGTTTCGCGAACATTAACTGGAACCTAATTTGGCGTTCCGGAGTTCATAAGTTCTGCTTTTTACAGTTCAGTTGAACCCGTCTGGCAATTATCTAAACCTGTTTACAAGTAAATAATGATGATTTTTTTTCTTCACAATTTTATTTTATTTCGTTTTCTTTTTTTTGCAAATAATTCTTAGTTATTTCAATAATCGCAAAAACACCAGTATTGTAAATTAAACTCCGCGGGAAAAATATCATTGTTTTTTGTTAATTTGAATTCTGAATTATTAGTATAAATAATTATAAACGAGATAAAATTTCTACTCGTCTTGGGATATTTGATTTTAAATTTAAACACTCACTCGACTGAAATATGAATAAAAAGTTACAGTAATTAATAACGGAACTCCCAAATCTGCAATTCATGCTTTTTTTTAAAAATCCCTTTATTTAACTATGAGGGGCATTCAAATGATATCCGGTCACTAGTGTAAAGTAACGGTAACGATGTTATCAACTCACAAATAAAGTTATACATAGTACACATATTCATAAATAGTTGCCAAAACTATTGGCACACATTTATCCCATTGCGACACTAGCCGGTTGTTTCCATCTTTGAAGAATATAGTAGGCTGCTGTCGGATCCAGGCCAGGACCCAGTCACACACGTCGTCGTCCGTTGTGAATCGATGTCCACTAATAGCTTGTTTAGAGGTCCGAAATCATGAAAGTCACACGGTGAAAGATCTGTACTGTACGGTGGATGTTCCAGCTCTTCCTACCGAAAGTTCTGCTTTGTACAGTTCAGTTGAGTCCATCTGGCAATTATCTAAACCTGTTTACAAGGAAATAATGATTTTTTTTCACAATTTTATTATATGTTGTTTTTTACAAATAATTCTTAGTTATTATTACAAATATTTCAATAAACGCCAAAACACCTGTATTGTAAATTAAACACCACGGAAAAATTTCATTCTTTCTCGTTAATTTGAATGCTTAAGTATTCTAAAGTCTCATAAAATTATTATAAATAACGTTTGTTTTCTCTTCAATATGTAGGGTGCCCACAAGCTTATTGTTTCCTAAATGATGTTTGCTAAAGTGTAGCTATACGTATTCAGATGTAAGTACGAGATCTTGCTAATTCATCTAAATATGCATTGAGGAATCTCATCTATTTTGACGTATCAAAAACAATCGATTGAAAAAATTGCACGAAATGATTATGTATTTTTAAGTAGACAATAATTACAGCAATTGAATTATCCTTCCAGAGCGAAAAGATCATTTTTTTTTCTCTGCAATAACTGTTACACATTGAAAAAAAAATTACAATTGTTTTTCTCTGTTTCTACTGTAATTTATACTTCAATAGCCTTTTCTGTTGTATTTAAAAAAGAGACACCTTCTTGTATTTTTTTCTATTAACTATATACCCACATTATTTAATAAAAGAAGAATTTTTTTTGAAATTGTTATTATTTTTGTTGTTGTCAATTTTTATTATTACATTTTTTTAAAGGATCTTTCAAAATATTAACTGTAAGTAAATGTTGCTTAGATAGGAGTTGTATTTGTATTTTGTTAATATGAGCAGTACAAATTTATACGTTGAAAATTATTTTTTTAAACAATTATAAGAAAAAATTACTTTTTCACAATTGATTCACGAGCAAAAATAATAAGATAAAATAAAAATATAGCCGAAATAATTTAACAAGAACATTTGAAGTAAAAGTCCATAATTTTACCATGATTTTATATCAACTAATGCAAAATATATAATAGCATTAAGTTCACTTACATTATAATCCAATAATGAATTCTATTTTTTGAACAACAATTTGTTTTAACATTTATAAAAACGACATAATATACAAAGTTTTATTAATAGGATTCAGTGTAAGATTTTGGAAAATATAAATTTATTTAAAATTTGCTCAACTGTATTCGAACTTTGTGATCATTTAAATATTACATAATAGTATAAAGGGAAAGGGGGTTGGTGATTTGCTTATTTTGCAGAAAAAAGGGTCTATGGCCTATGCTTACGTAGCACACTAAAGTCATTCTTCAGACCATTTTTTTTAAAAAAATACGCCAAATAAATAAGAGATAGTTGTGAAAAATACACCTGGAAAATTTTAAAATTCGAAAGTTAGTAATGTTGGAAGAAAAGATTATTATTAGAAGCTTTGGAGCTTGTTGAGCCATAAAGATTTTGGAGCTTGCTGCAACCTGTATGTGGAGCTAAGTTTATCGTTATTTAATGTCTTCCTTATCTTTACTACAATTTATCAGGATTCAACTGCACTGTAAAAATTGGATATTTATATACTACGAAACGTTTTTTGTTTTTGACCTAACCATCTTCTAGTATATGTTCCGGGCAAAAATTTCGTCAAAGTAACAAAATAACTCCCGTCACTTATTCGATGAATTTTTTTTTTCTAAATTGAAATTTTTCCACTCTATTTTATTCAAAAAAAGAAAGAAAAAAGACTTCAAAGAGATGTATCAACCTTTCCTAACAGCAATTTTATCATGGGCACTATACACTGAGTGGCCAAATTATTATGACCACCTCAGAGTTTTATGCAAATGAGTTATTGCGTCACAGCGCTGCCGCTAGAGGGCAAGATAACCACAACACGGGAATGCTGGACAAGTGAGTCATCAGATATACTGTGTTGCTTGCTCAGATGTAGGAAAGAAAAGTGATTTAACTGAATTTCAACGTGGAATGATTGTGGCTGCGAGATGTGTCGGAACGATTATCAGCAAATCGGCTGCACTTGTGGAGTGTTCTAGAGCAGCAGTTGTTAATGTGTACAAAGAATGGACAATCAAGCAAAAAACCGGGTCTCAACGTCAGACTTGTGGTCGTCACCGGGTACTGAATGCTCGATCAGAGAGAAGGCTGGCCAGGGTTGTGCAGTGCAACAGGATGGCAACAGTGTGACAAATTGCAAGTGATCTTAATCAAAGAAAACTGCGAATGTCTCTGAAAGGACTGTTCGACGCATATTGAGCGGTATAGGGGCGCAATGCGCCGTACTGTAGGGGTGGTCATAATAATTTGGCCACTCAGTGTATACGCAGTATAATGTACCAAGGACAAATGGAACAGAAATAGAAATTAGACCAATGCCCGAAACGGGATTCGAACCCCGTACCTTGCTAGTACGAAGCCAACTCCGTGATCACCATGCAGTCTGCTCACATATTACGTCGTCACTTCATTTCCAATTGTATAGTCTTTATTCTAGCTTCGTCATTATAGTTAAAAATCTCCCACAATGCTCTACGATGAGATTTCGAGTAGAGTGAATATTTTTGATTATATTTTAAAAGGTTCGTGTTTCCTCAAAAATCACGTGATTTCGTGGCAAAATGATTTTTAAAAATAATGAAATACTGCTCAAGGATTACTGAATTGTAAAAAGTGAGAATTTTATTTCTGAGAAAGTGCGAAGAATAACATAGTTCAATCTTACACCTTAATAAGGTAGGAGCAAATATATACCGTAATATATAGTTCAATATACTCACGTCATAGATTCAAACTTGAACTGATTTTTCTACGAGTGCACTTTTTATGTGAACCATATCGAAAAATCATACGCTGAATTGTTTAATTGCCATTGTTATCTGGTGTAAAGTTAAACCGTATTTTCTTTGTTTTTAAGTTTGACTACAGTTCACAATCCCGTTCAATCTCCTTGATAAGGAAATTCGGAAACGTCGTTCAATATCCTTGATAAGGTTGTATCAAATTTTTATCATATTTATGGTTGAATATACCAATTTTATGTTTCAACAATGATTTTTCTTTTGTGATTGCAGCATTTATGTTAGAGTAGAAAAGATAATTCGGTTTGTATTTGCATTTTGGCTATAGAATAATTGTATTGTGTGTCAACATTTAACCAATTTTTTTGAACACCGTTTGTAAAACGCAACATTTAAAAAAAACACTATTTAACTACGTTTTCAGGCTTTCTTACTTTCAAAATTAAGCAGGTTTTTCAATCATATGCCTATAATTGTTTTGTTACCTTCATTGAACAGGTACTAAAGCATTTGAGATATGAGAACAGGCATGCATCATTTAAATGCTCTTTCGAAATTTTTTCATTAAAAATTAAACTATTTTTTTTAAAGTAGCTTATTTTTTTTTTAAGTAATCGTTACTTTTATTGAATGCATAAGAAGACATTCGTAATATATGAACAGAGATTTTTGAATCTCGTGTTGCTATATTAAGAAATAATGACTCACTAATTTTAAAAAAAAATTAGTTCCATTTCCATAGCAGACAGGGTATTTTTTGTTTATTTCTAAGAAGATAAATATTTATATTCGTTCATGACATCATTTCGTTTCATTCAGTCCAATTAGAGACAGAAAATAAGGTAGCATCTTCAATTATGATTTTAAAATTAATTTTCTTGAATTTTCTTTAAAAGAATTCGTATGAATTCAAAGCTAATAAGCTAAAATAAAAAATTAAAAAATGTTTACATATAAAAATTGAAAATAAAAATTTCCCATATTGAATCTAATTATTTTAACCAGTACAAAAATTGTTAGTAATAGTTAGGATATCTTGCATAATTACTTTAGCTGTATCAGCAGCTCCTGAATATCTGAAATTAAAATAGCTCTTTTTTCATTAACTATTTGTTGAACATCGTTAGTATAATTAGCGTAATATTTACAGTATAAAAAGTAGTCCAAGAAATGGAATAAATTTTATTTAGATGAAGTTAATTATTGTGTAAAGAATGCGATATACACTAGTCTAGATTAAGAGTATTTGAAACGAACATATCCAACACATTCACCAGTTTACAGGAATACTTGTGCGAAAATAGAATAATAAGTGCAAATTAACGAATCACGAACTAGTTTTATTAAAAAAAAGAAAAAGGCACCATCGAAATCTTACGAATCACTAGTAAAGTAGAGGGGGGGGGCAACAAATCTGGTGTGATTGACTAATGAAACTTGAGAATATTTTTTATAATTGCCATGCACAACAGCCCTTTTGGGCTGATATAGCCTGGTTGGTGGGGCGCTGGACCCATGTTCGTGAGAGTGGGAGTTCGAATCCAGCCGGCCGATAACTCCTCGTGTAGCAATGGTGACTGGAGCACGTTAAATATGTCGGGCAACAAAATCTTCCATTTTCCTATAACAAATTATACCTCTGGGAGTACTGACTTGGAGATTGATACTTCTCTGGTTCAGGTCGAAATAACGAACTGTGGATGAATGGGTGAAGCAGAAATCGAATTTTTGGACATAGGGGGTGCCACTGGATGAAAAGAACAATCGCACCCCTTACCTTAACGGACTGCGACCACAACGACAACCATTTTTCCTCTGGTAATTAAACGGTTTTTGATGTTTTTTATCCCGTTTTTCTCAGTAGTTACTCGATAGACTCTGTTAACATTTTTTTAATTCTTTTTCATTTATTTAATATTATTTATTCATTATTTTATTTGCGCCAATGGGCGATGCTTTTGAAATCTCTCTATTCTGAAATTCTTCTTGACTAAAATTAATTTAAATTTCGTTGGTAAACAAAACAATTTTTTTTTTCAATTTGAACTCTTTTACATCTTAAGTTAAAATAATTCTTGACGTTTTTTTTTTTCAGTTCATGTTACTAATTTTGATAGAAGTAAAAGCTTGCGTTGAAATTGCAATCGAACAACCAAGATGAAAATATCATATAAAGAGCCCTTACTAACAAGTAAGGGGTTTTTGAGGTAGTTTTAAGGTTTATAGATGTAAAAAAATACACCTGAGGTAAAAACAAAAGGGTTATGTTTTGCACTAAAAATAACCTCATTTTTGAACCTTATATTTTCTCGTAGTGAAATTATATTGCGTTTACGATTGTACGATTATTACGATTTTATGAAGTTCATAGCTTTTTTCCCTTTAAATTTCCATAACATTACCTATTGACAAAAAAAAAATATGTAACTCCATTATAATTTGAAAGTTTTTATAAAAAATTAAGTTTAGAAACAGTCCAATAAAGTGTAAATCTCTGTATTCTCGGCAATAAAAATCTCACATTTGACGACACAGCAATCCTTGAGCAGTATTTCGTTAATATTGAGAATCAATTCGTCTCGAAATTATGAGATTAGTGACGAAATGTGAAATTAAAAATTTAGGAAACAAATGTTTCCTCAATTACGGTACCGGGTTCGAGGGCGCTTCGGGCATGGGTGTGATTTATCTGTCTGTTCTCACAGTCTTTCTTCTGTTGTTTGGATGACATTGATCCACCTGTAGGGTCTAAAATATTTGTCAGAGAAGCTCGATACACTAGTGTTGAATGGTTTTTGGCAAAATGGGTCTTGTTTTGGGTTTGATGGTGTGCGTAACTTATTTGGACGTTATCACACCTTTCAACTGTGTTCAAGAGTAATAGTAAACAGTGCGCATGCGTCGTCATTGAATGCGTTGTTATCGCGACCGCTGCTGTTTGATAATTTTTTTTAGAATTCTTTTTTCTTTTTATTTTCACCAGCAGTCATTTTTAATGTCTTTACATAATAATAATTTAAAGTATTTCTATATTCTTCTTCTTATTAATTTATTTATTTTTGTCTTGACGGTGATATCAATATAAATATGAATACTGAAGAAGGAAAAGTATTTTTTGAAGTCTTGAAACACATATGTAGCCAGGAAACAAAAAAGAATTTAAAGACTAGTCCGACGACAAACATCAATTGAGACAGTTTTTGCAACCCATGATTTGATATGTAGTGGCGTTTATCGGAATCAAACCAGAAAACAAAGGCATTTGACCAATGAGTAATTAGTAATCGGAATAAGGTGATCGCATTTTTTTTTCATTTTTTTTTTATTTATTTATTTATTTTTTTGAAAAAAAAATTTGACGAATTATTTCGTTAATTTTGACGAAACTCGCTTCCTCGAAAAATTAACGACTGTTATTCCGTCAATATTACGAAACTTTTGCTTGAAGCATATATTTGAAAACGGTTTCGTCGAAAACGAAGGAATGATTCGCAAAATTTGAGTATTTATTTTTTACGGTGAGTACGCAAATAAGCAAACCTATTTAAATTATTTACTGAAATTTATTATTTTGAGATAAAAATGTT
Organism: Parasteatoda tepidariorum; assembly: GCF_982258835.1. Classification (NCBI taxonomy): domain Eukaryota; kingdom Metazoa; phylum Arthropoda; class Arachnida; order Araneae; family Theridiidae; genus Parasteatoda; species Parasteatoda tepidariorum. The sequence goes on along the minus strand of NC_141757.1, from coordinate 14,189,360 downwards.
TAAGAAAATCACAATGAGTATTACTTTATCATTTCACTTAGAAATTCACTTACCGTAAACCGGGGCGAGTCTACCCATCCAGGGGCGAGTCAACCCATTTTAGTTTTATTTAATTTTCTCTATTTTAAATTGCAAATAAATTTTTTTTTACCGACGGAGGACTTAGTTCAGACTCTAAGGAAGATGGCGCTGTAGTAGTTTGATCCGTTTTTATTTATTTGGTGTCTTTTTAACCGACCTGTTCAAACGTCTTTTGAGAGATTTGTATTGAAAATCAGCAAACTTTTAGTTGGTGCTCCGTAAGTGTATTATTATTATTGATATTTTCACTCTGGTTAAGTGATAAACTTATCTAAGACTAAGATTACATTAATTTTATATAAAAAAAAAAACAAAAAGAATGTAAGTTTTGCTGTTGTAAACAAAAAGTCAGAATTCGCGGAGCGAGTCTACCCATTTGTATTTAGTTTTAATAAAGCATAATAATATAATTTAGAACTTTGTTTACATTAAAATTAAGTTATTTTAAAGGAATTTGAGTAGATTATTTTAATTCTGCATTGATAAATTTATCATTAATAAGAAAATTTATAGGTTAAATATAAATGTAAATATAAAATATGTTTATTTTACCTATTTTTTCAATTTTTATATTACAAAATTAACTTTTTTTATTTAATGCAAGTTAAATAAATTATTATTTATTATTACAGATGGTTCGAAATTATGTTCGCAAAACAAATGGATTTAAATGTTACAAAAAAAAAATGCCATGATTTTGTTAATAATCTTTAATTATTATTATTTATTAATTATTTAATTGTAAATTTATATTAATTTTAATTTATTTTTATCAACAATAATCAGAATTTTTTTTTATTTTATAATGTTAATGATTATAAAAACAAAACTGTGATCAAAATGTGATAATCGATCAAATACTCAATTTGTGTTATTTTATGAATAAAAAAATGGAATATATAATAAAGTTATGAATTTTACTTCATAAATATCCTATATAGTAACTAAAATAACAATTTAATAGTAAAATTTGATTATTTGCAATGTTAACATTCATTTTAGTAGAATGGGTAGACTCGCCCCATACGAGAGATTTGTCAGCAGTTCTATAAAAATATACAGTAACAGCGTAACTGTTAATATTTTCTAAAATCGATTTCACAGCTTTAAAGAGGGATAAATAGCGATTCCAAAACACCTATTAAAAGCCTTTTTTCTTTAATATTTACAAAAGTTTGACCACTTGAAAGTTGACAAACTGAAAAAAATGGGTAGACTCGCCCCGGTTTACGGTAATATAAAACAAAACTCCAAATTTATATTTTCTTTTTTTTTTTTCGTCATGTCTCCAGAGATGTAACAGTAGGATATTTTGTTCGTCCAGCTTCGAATCAAAGTCAATTTGTACATGTCTAGGAAAGAAAAATAATCTTGTTAGCTGCAAGATTTACGGAATCTTTTTCAAGAGGAAATCTTTTGTCTCAGTTTTCATTAATAAAGTTTTTTTCTTCTCAGAACTCGAAATAAGATACGTTTCACATTTCCTAATAAAATGGTTTAATACTTTATTATTGTTAAAATATTTCGTAATTAAGAAATTCTAAAAATAATTTTAAGCATTCTATACTTTTTTCGCATTACATTCACTTAATATATAGTAAATACATTCGTATAGTGCACACTAATTTGTTTCCCTTTTTCTCACGATGATCTTCCGTTTATTATAAAATATTTTAATTCAGTTAAGGTGATATTAATATCAATCTTTGTTAAGAGTCATAGAAATTTCAAACTGTGATTACGTGACGTAGAATATTGTATATAGTATAAATATAATATAATATAAATATAATATAATATAAATATAATATAATATAAATATAATATAATATAAATATAATATAATATAAATATAATATAAAAGAACTAGGAGGCTTCACCCACTGCTCGTTGGCGCTCGCCAACCCCCGGAACTGCTTTCGCAGTTCATTTCGGATTGCTTCGCAATCCGATGCTTGCTTTGCTCGCTCATTGGATACGTTCCTAACGTCTAGCTTTTGTATACTTTTTTGAACACTGAAGTTCCGAAAACTTTTCACTGTAGAAAATTCTAAACCTGTGCATTTCAATATTAATTTGAAATTGCAAACAGTTCACATATTTTTCTTAATCACATTATTCTAAATTTCAGTTGTTGAGAAAAGTAACTGTTGTAAGTTTTGTTTTAAAGTTTTTCCCACCAGAGGGCTAAAACCCTGTGTTGTAAAACAATATGAAATAGTACTGAACGCCGGATGTAAAGCATCGGCTTCGATGAAGATAATTTTGTGAGAATTTTTTTGATAATTCGCTGAGAATTCACCCGATTAGACATATGCTCACTACGTGCTCTTGCGCGCCGAAGCCTATCAATTAAACCGTATTAGCGTTTTATATAATATAGATTAGCCATATGATGCTCACTACGTGCTCTTGCGCGCCGAAGCCTATCAATTAAAAATGAAAACTGCTGCCAACGCGATAAAAGAAATATCATCGGTTTTATTGATACATACGTATTAGCGTTTTATATAATATAGATAGTGGAATAGAATAGTGGAATACGTAGAATATAATATCAATAGAATAAAAAATAAGGCTAGAATATAAAGCAAATGTATAACAGAACCAGATTTTGATCTGTTCAGACAAAAAAACACAAAACAAAATTATAGAGTTCGTTTAGAATAAATAAGCAAAACTTGAGAATCATTTAGACAAATTCTTTGCTTTTATTGAGATCGAGTATTTCGAAAGAAGAAAGAAAAATTAAAGACTTTTTTTAATTCGAACATTTTAAAATTGCTTATCTAATGTTCTCAATGCTTCTCTTAAAGCACATATGTACATTGCAAAACGAGAAAATTAAGTGCGTCAAGCCATTATCAAGATTTTGATACAAAACTGTTTAACATCACACGTAAGTTTAGAATTTTCATTCTAAACTTACTGTAAAATAACCAGCTGCAGTCTGCTTATTCAATTAGCCATAAAGTTTACGGTAAAGGGCATTTTTTACCTTTACAGGTTTCAGACCGTCTACAATTAGTATGGTTAAGAAAGCCAGGAATACAAATTTATACGGTGTTTTAGCAATTTACAGCTTTAGTGGTTTCAAAACCGTAAAAAGGAAATTTAACTTGACATTGGAGCTATACTTTTTGATAGGTAGTGGGCGTTAGTTTAGCTTGTTTCATCTATCGTAAAAGATGGGGGATTCTTGACCTTTTGTGTTAAGCAGCTTTAAGATTCAGCCATCTATGCGTGGATGCATTCTGATAGTTCAGAGCAACGAATTGAATAATGCAGGACACTGTAAACTCTCCGTGTATTGAAGGGTATGCAGAAAATACTGCGGTGCCAACGTTGAGGTTCGAACCCGCGTTCTGTCGGTCATGAGTTCGATAGATTATTTTTCTCGACTATAATATGTACCCTGCTGCAAGGAGTTAAATGGCTTCATTAGATGATGAAACTATTTGTTGCCTTAAAATTCTAGTTGATTAACCGTATAAGGTGAAAATAGCGAGTAAACAGTTTTTCTCACGGTTAACAGTTTGAATACCATCTTATTTATGGTTATTTGACTGTTTTGTGTGAATATGGTAAAAAATACATAAAATAAATTGTTGTTTAGCCATTTTTACCGAAAGAATTTTACAGAGCACCATGGAATAGCATAAATTATTTCAGCTTTGAAATTGAGCAATTAAAATAAATATTGCACCAAATAAAAATGTTGATAGATAACTAGATATTCACTTTATATATAAATTAAAATATTTTTCATTTAAATATATGTCGATTTTTTATACATTCAAAACAAAAAGATTGAAGGTGATTTTTTCCTGGTAGCTGTTTCTTTGAAGAAAATTATTTTTATTTCTTAAAGCTATTTTTTTAAAAACATATAGGTTTTTCATAGTTTAGAATCACACTGCCTTTTTGCATCTTTTTTAATAACTGTGTTTAAATAAAATATATGAAAATAATTTACCGATATCTAATATTTTTAAAGAGTTACAGTTATTTTTTAACAATTACACATAGACTTTTGCAACTTTTATCATATATATACGAATCATGATTTGGCTCATATTTTATTTTCGATATCTTGGAGCCTATTTTCTCGATTTTAATTCGATTTTTATAAAAGTATAGGTAATATAATTTCACAAAATTTAGAAAAGTAGCTTCATAAATCTATATAAAATTTCCTTATTTAAAAGATTCAACTAAAATGTTTAGATTTAAAGTTCTATAACTAATTATTTGCTCATTAAAACTTTTTTTCCCAAACATATGTTATCTTTTGATATTTTGTTTTTCAAAATAAAATATCCTATTTACATGATAATTTTTAAGTCTTTAAATTTTAAAAATTTTTTTGCAGACCTTTACACTGTAATACTTGATTATATGAATTGTGAAACATGAAACAAGTTTTTTTTTCTTTTCGAATTTGCTCAAAAAATTGCTGCAGACGTTATAGGTCAGAAATAAATATTTAAAAAAAATCGGTTATGTTAATGTAAAATAGAAATAATTCCCCTTTTTTACTTATTTGTGAATTTCATGATGCGTTATTGATGATGATGATTGACCATGGTGGCATTTCTTTCTAATTTGAGAAATAGAAAACGAAGTTAATGGTTTGTTACGAAAAAAACAAAACAAATCAAATTGCAAGAATATAATTTAAAATTCATATTACGGTTCATTCACTTCATCTGTAATTACATCTTCTGAATTCACAGTTGCATTTTAATTAGAAAAAAAAGCCTGTGAGATAAAATGTATTGAAAGTAAAAACCAATGTTTTGAGAACTATTTTAAATCAAATAATTTTATTTCTGCTTTAGTTCGCATCAAAATATCTCTGATACTCAAATGAAATTCAGATATAACAATGATCATTAACTATGTTTGAAAGTTCTCTAATTAATATAATTTGCTTAATTATATTATTTTTGCGTTTTGCTCTAGAGAAAGGTTTTGTTTAACCAGGGGACTAAATTCTGACCATGGAAATAATATATTAAATATATAAAATAACATATCAAAATATCTCAAATATTATATAAATTATATATATCAAATAATATATCAATAATACATCAAAATATCTCATACTTACATGAAATTCAGATATAACAAAGATCATTAACTACGTTTGAAAGTTCCCTAATTAATATAATTTATTTAATTACATTATTTTTTCGTTTTGCACTAGAGAAAAGGTTTTATTTAACCAGGGGACTAAATTCTGACCATGGAAATAATATATTAAATATATAAAGTAACATATCAAAATATCTCAAATATTATATAAATTATATATATCAAATAATATATCAATAATACATAAAAATATTTCATACTTAAATGAAATTCAGATATAACAATGATCATTAACTATGTCTGAATGTTCCCTAATTAATATAATTTGTTTAATTATATTACTTTTGCGTTTTGCACTAGAGAAAAGGTTTTGTTTAACCAGGGGACTAAATTCTGACCATGGAAATAATATATTAAATATATAAAATAACGTATCAAAATATCTCAAATATTATATAAATTATATATATCAAATAATATATCAATAATACATCAAAATATCTGATACTCAAATGAAATTCAGATATAACAATGATCATTAACCGTGTTTGAAAGTTCCCTAATTAATATCTGGAGAAATCATCTCCGATTCTCTAGGTTCTTCGTCAACTTCAATTCCATTTGCGCAGCATTTAAAAATGGAGAAAATTCTCCACTTCAGTCCTGAATTTGCTCATTAAAAATTCCCAAAGCGGAAAATCTTCAAAGCAAAAATTAATCCTCACATCGCTGTGTAGCGCGTCTCACACCAAATCCGGATGAGACTTTTCATCTTAATTGCAATTTCGTTGAAGTCGTTTGCTGCTTTCAAGTACTTAACATTCGAGAAGATTAAGAACTCCAGGTGAGAAATCACACAATTCTTGACTGAAATTAAGACATCAAGGACACGATCTGGATATTGCGTTTTGCACCAGAGTAAAGGTTTTGTTTAACCAGGGGATTAAAATCCTGACCATGGAAATAATATATTAAAATTTAAAGGGACATTATTCTGTACCGTTGCATTTTGCCTACAAGTAAATTAAAATTACTGTTCAACCATGAAGGAGATGAAAATTTAACGAGCCTAATATAATTAATATATTAGGGACATATCATGAGATGTATAAGTAAAGCAGCGGGAGAATTTAGAACTTGAAACGTCTCTACCGCGTAAAATTATCAAACACCAGGGTAAAGCTTCATAATGATATATTTATAAACATTATTAGCACTAGGTTTACGGGACGCATCATTTTGACGCATTTCGACGAAGGAAAATTACAAAACCTGCTTGCATTTTTATTTTATCTCTTGTAATGACTTTTATCCATTGATCGAGGTAAATATATATTGAAGTCTATTTTCTTCAACAGCATTGAAATATTGTAATTCTCTTTGTAGTATACCTATCTCTACGGATAAGCGTCATTTAGACAAAATTTTGAGTAAACATGCAAACATCACATCAATAATAAATAGGAATGTACCGGAAATACTTCGATCCGTTATCCGATATCGTTATCTCAAATGAAACAAGCAATAAACAACTGTTGCCGATAAGCAATAATAGAAAGAACAACGCAGAATGTCAATTGATGTCAGAGTGACAAGTTTTGAAAGTTTCAGTTGCTTAGTTCGAGTATTGAAAAATAAAATACTAGAATATTTCATAAATATATATCTCATACTCTCATTTTTTTTCTTATAGTATATAATTTCATTGCTTTCTAAGTGCTGAGATGCCAACTGCTCCGGACACGTCAAAATAATAAAAAAACGCTAAATTACTACTAAGTATATATTGCAAATATTAAGTGGGGAATTATATAATCCTACAAATTACTTAGAATTAGTGGTGAATAAAAATCTACTAAATTTAATTTATTAAACCACGAATCACAATTAATAAACTACCACTTTAAAATATATATTTGCTGTCCGGAGGAAGTTGGCATCTCTGTAATTGCTGTTATATGTATTCGTTCATGCGTCAAATTGACGCGTGTTCGCAGAGATAGGTATATAAGAAACGTTCGTAAACCTAGTGTTAATATAAAGGCGAAAGAAACGATGCATGTGATTTTAGATATCTAGTGTTTAATACAATAGCTTCTGCTTAAGTGACCTAAACTCTCATATTGACTTAGATTGAGTCTAGCTATATGAGAGTTGTTTTTGAGCAATTACACATTTTATGAATGTTGAATTTTAAAGGCGTATAACTGAGTTAATAATTTTGGTGAAAATAAATTAGTGTCTCATGCATTTACTCCAAATTTAAAAACTCTTAGAAATTTAAATGTATTTTTAAATTAAAACTTGCTGTTATGAACATAACATGTTGTGTTATGTCCAAAATATGCATATACTACCCGTCCAAGTTCGATACATCAAAAACAAAGATTTAAACACTATTGAATAGAACATTTGTTATACTTATGCAGTTTACTTTAAGTAATATACTAAAGCATGACAAAATAGTTATAACTTATAATTTTTAGTTATAACCTAAAGCACAACCTGAACCTAAAGTGCCTGAAGCATAACCTAAAATATAAAAAAGACTCTCCAAAAAATATATTTGTTATGATTTAAGTGGACAAACTCAGATGCAGCAACAACAAAAATTTTGCAAAGCGTTGACTTCAAGGAAATTTTCAGTGAAGTGCTCAAAATGTATAAAAAAGTCAACACCCTCAGGACTTTCAATCTAATGATCATATTTTCACATACTGGGACTTAATCTTGGATCATTCGAGAGCCTAAGATTAATTCCTAGTACGAATTCGAGGCCTAGTTCGATGACATAACCAGAAATACGCAGATTAATTTGCGCCGATGAAATTTTAAGTTGCGAAATCAGATTCAAAAAAGTACCCCAGATGAACAAACATATTTTTAAACGGAAGTGAGTACTTGGATGGAAAAAAGAATGTAACTTCAAACTAGAAAATATGTTCCCTACTAGTTTAGTCAGGAGAGCTGTTAAAATTTTGGACCTCCTAATGCTAATGTGAATTTTTGCGTATTTGACTAAACTAAAGAAATCGTCTTTTAAAAAATGTATTTGTCAAGTGCTATTCCTCTGGTTTTATTAAATTTTAGATATAAAATTGCGTTAATTGAATTTGTGTAATTCTTGACACGTCTAACGATTTTAATTCTTATTCGATAATTAGCAATTTAAATGATATTTATAAAAAAACATATTTTACATGGAAATAATAAGTTTGGTTATGGCGTGACGTATTTTCGTTACTTATGTTGCAATTGTTATGGTGCAATAAGCGAATTGCGAAATCAAGTGTCTGAAAATTTAACTACTCCCCCATATTTACTATGGTGACCATGTTTTCGAAACTTCAGTTACCCTCCCCAATATTTCGAGAATCCATTGAAACAAAAAGATAAGTTTATGTAAAGGAGAAACATTTTCTGTTTGTTACGTAGCATAAAACATCTTGTGCAAAAATTATTAATACAGACAAATTATTAATACAGTCATATTGTATCGTAGAACACAAAAATCTGGTCAACAAGTCAAAAGTTATTAATTGGTTCATTTTAGTATTTTGTTAGTATTTTATGTTTTTGTTATGTTTTAGTATTATGCGCAATGTACAATGCGAAAAAAAAGAGCATTTTGAATAACTTTTGATCCAATGATTGGATCTTTATGTTCTAGGACTCAATCTTAATGGTTCAAGCGGGTGACCTCAAATAAGCTATTTAATTAGTGCTGCAGATATTTTAAATTAGAAAAATCAGACACTAAGTACGTTCTCTGAATAATGATAATTTTTTTCTCTCCTTGGATTTGGATTTCTGAAAGGAGGTAGCCACAATTTGCGAAAAATGATCCCAATAGTTGGACAGGACAGAGGTTCAAAATTCGAACCCTTTCATGCTAATTTTAATTTTTGCGCATTTCGCCATATCTCGAGAACTCAGAGAAAATTGAATTTTAAATGTATGCCAATTCGATTTCTCATGAACTATTCAACCGATTTAGCTCCAATTTTGCATTTTGCCACATACAATTACATAGTTTAAAATAATGTTAAAAAAAATGCGTACCTTATATTTCAAAATTTTTTCGACTTATCTTAAATAAAATAGGAACGAATAATAAATAATTATCAAAATTTACTATTAAAAAATTAAAATATTTATTAAAAGTTTTTCAGAGAGAACTTTTCTTTTTGCTCTCTGTATATCATGTTGAATTTGTGGATCAATTAAAATGCCAAATTAATCTGATAAAATTTAATTTTAATTACTTTCTTTCAGATTCTGTTTCAAACAACACCGAAATATTTTCATAATACCGAATGAAAATGAGGCACTAACTTATCTCAAATACTAAAATTAATATTCGTCCTAGAGTATATGAGTACCTATATACACCTCTGGAAGATATGCGTACATAATTCCCCAGATGTTTCCATTAAACATAGTTCAATTCAGAGAAGGCACGTTTATTGGTCCTATGGCTTATGTTTCCCATTTCTCCGACTCTCCGAACTGAAGGTTGATTCGGCAGTTTCTATGCGCATCCATTTATGGTCATTAGTGATAGATTGTTTAATGAGGTGTAAATAGCCTAAAGATTGTAAATTCAGTAGGCTGAATTGTTAAGTGTTATCACCACAAACCCGGCATAATTAATTCCGTTGCTGACACTAGAGTTGTCATAAACTTATTAGTAACTAATGGAGAAATCGATTGCGAATGAAATCTTATCAAGTTCGGTAAATACTTTTGTAAGTCTGAATGAATTTGATGATTGAAATGCGATATTTATGGTTGCATTTTACTGGAATTATGCGTTATGAAAGAATCTACATGTTTATGTAGAATGTAAGAATATATATATATATATATATATATATATATATATATATATATATATATATACACACATATATATATATATATATATATATATATATACATATATAGGGAGGGAGAGATTTCTTCGCAGGAGTAAGTGAAAAGAAAACTGATAAATGTCAAATAAAATGATATAAAATTTCATTCTCAGTAAAATTCCCTTTTGAAGGTGTTTGCCATTTTAGTTAATTAAAAGTCAAGTTCTAACCATGCTTCTTTAACATTTACTCAAATATATTTATTGTAATAAATCTTTAGCAATGCGTGGGGGATATATATATTATCACGTTTTCTATAATGATCACTCTTAATGTATATTTTGAGTGTCCTTGTAGGAAATAAGGTTAAAGAAAACTGCAATAATTATTGCTCGCAACTTGATACTAAGGCCAGTGAAAAACAAATATCCTAACAAAATCTAATGAAACCATAGACGAAAATGAAGAACATCAAATGTCTTATGGCAATCAAAATGGTTTGGTGTTTTCATTGTCCTTTTTGGTAGTGATTACTTATGTTTCGAATGTGCTTTTGCCTTTTTGTCACATAAGTATTAATTTGCAATCCCTAATATGCATATTTGTTTATTTCTTTTTTTAAAATGCTATCATAAAAATATACATTTAGGACGGTCTTTACAGAAAATCATGTATGTAATTTAGCTAATGATATTCTGTAGTGCACTAGTGTATCTACCACTAAAAAAATACAATTCCAATTCACTAGTATATAAGACGTGTTAAACTGATTCTGAGACGCGGTACCTCCTCATTGATGACGTGGTCGGAAAATGTATCCCCACATTGGTGACCCGGACGTGATGTGAACACGCTTACCTTGGCAGAAACGCCCACAACGATTTGAACACGCCTTCTTCGATGGATGGTCCACAATGAACAGTTGACCTGCTACTTATGACTGCGATCCAGAAAGCTCAATAACAACTTATTTTTAAGATAATTGTTACTTTTAATAATTTTAAAATAGTTATTACTTTTAATAATTTTGAAAATTAAAAAATTCTTTAATCAAATTTGTTAAATACAATGAAATAAATATATGTTTTTTTTAAAAAATTATTATGTTCAAGAGGCATCAAAAATTTCGCTAATTAATATTTGCATTTATAAAATATTTTGAAAAATAAATAAAAGTCAAAGTATTAATAAATAACAAAAAAGTGTTACTAGGAATTAAATCAACATTCACATCATTACTGCTTATAACAAAACATTACGCCTTATGTTTAAAAACGAATCGGAATTCTGTAACAATATATGTTTGCCAAAATGGGCTTAAACTGCAGTTTTTCGATAAAACAAATGGGTTTTGAAAAAAAAGCTTTTAAGAAGGTTTTACACCCTATTTCTGCCTATGTCTTCCAAATACCACGGAATAGATTTTACGATCTTCACAATAATATCTTATTTCTGCTCACTTCTGTTTTATAGCCTATTTATGCCGACACTAAAATGTGCCATAAAATGCAAAAATTTATTCGACAAAGATTTCTGATAGCTTTACCCATTTCTGTAATATCTGATATTTATAGCTACATATGGCACCGAAACTCAAAGTAATGAAGATTTATTTGTCTAAACACTATACACATGAACTTAACATCAATTGACCGAAATAATTCAAAATTGGGAATCAAAACGAAAAATTATTACAAAAGAGCTACAATAACAAGAGAATTAACAATACATAAAAATATGAAAATAAAATAAATAAAGCAGGTTTATATTTGTATTTATTTATTTCAAAAAAAAAAAAAATTCTGGTAATTTTTTTCATTAAAGCACGTCATATAAAACTTAAATTAATTCTTTGAACAATTTTTTGCGCATAAATTAGGTTTTACAAACAACCAGGATTTTTTTCTTAATGTGTACAGTGCGCAAATAGAAATGAATTCACTTTTACTACCCGAATAACTTTTGATTCATTGCTCAGATTTTTACTTGCTACATTGTTAAAAAAACATTATCAAAGCTTCCATAATGTGGCAAAATTTATTGTCTCTATACTTTATTTTATAACCGTGGTTGAACAACCGAGAAAATTTTTGAGTTTACGACTATTAATGTTCAACCCAGTAGCCTTGTGATTTTGAACTCAACCCAGAGGACAAATGAACTACAAAATCAAATATTGGGAGAAATTTGTCTTCGTGGAGGTCATTTTGATGGAACTAATCTGCATATGCGCTACATGGAGAGGAAGACCACGAGAACCTCCAACGGTTAGCCTGATGGTAAGGGGACTCTAACCCATGATCCATCTACCACTGAGGATATTTTGCGTCAGCACTGTGGTCGGTGCTAGCCAAGTGCGGAATTTGTATCGACCAGCTATTGTTGGCATTCGAACCCAGTTCACCTCATTGGAATGATATGTTTTATTATGTTTTTTTCATGAGAAATGTCATAGCCATGCAGTACAGAAATTTTATCAGATTTTTTTTCTGTGTATCTTAATAGTTTGTGGGGGGGGAGATAGTGTGGATGATATTTAAGGAGACGAAATCAGGCGTAAAACGTTTTTTTTTTCCCCACGAAATATGATTTCCGAAATATATAGAGGGTAGCCACAATCTGTGAAATATGGTGCTAATAGTTTGGTCAGGAAAGCAGTTAATTTTGCTTTTTGCAAACTTGCCATCTACAGAGAACTTTGTAAGCGCAATTTCACTCAACTATAAAACTTTCTTATAAAAATATAACTAAATTCAAAACATAAGTATTAAAAATTTTTTAATATTTTCTTTTATAATTTCATTAAATAATTGTCGAATATTTCTTGAATATAAATGTATGCAAATTTTTTGTAAACTTTTATATGACAAAATACGAATTTTAAACGAAATTAGTCAAATAGTTCCAGAAAAATTAAATTTTGAAAATGTCAGGTATTTAAAGTTCAATTTATCAGAAACCGTTCGATTAATTTCGTGCGTTTTATTTTGCCATATGAAATTACATTCTTTAAAATAGTGTAAAAATTCGTATACTTCACCGTTTATCGACTATTATAAAATAAAAAAATAAAATTTTGTAAATAATTTTTAAAAACTTTTGTCTAAGGAATTATCTTTAGACAAATATGTGAAATTTTTCCTTTTATTTGCTTAAAAAGTTCTCGAGATTTGGCGAATTGCGCGAAAAGTGAAATTAAAATTAAGTAGTCCAAAGGGACTGTTTGGACCATATTTCCAGATTGTAGCTACCCCCATAACTTGGGGATCAAAATCTAAACCTGTCGGAAAAACTTATGTTTTTTCAGAGAAAGTACGTTTTTGCATCTCATTTCGTAATTTAAAGTATCATATGTACTAACTAATCAACATGTTTTTATTTTATAACCATCGTTGAACAGCCGACCCAATTTGTTTCGTTTACGAACACTAATGTTCAACTCCTTGCAATTTTGAACCCAATCCGGAAGACAAGGGAACTCCTGGATCAAGTATTGGGAGGACTTTTTGATGGAACTAACACGCATTTGCGTTACATGGAGAGGGAAAACACGATAACCTCCTATGGTTAACCTGACAGAAAGTGGACTCTAACCCATGATCCGTCTACCACTGAGGATATTTCATATCAGCCTTGTGGTCGGTGCAAAGCCGGATGCGGAATTCGTATGGACCAGTCATCGCTGGGATTCGAACCCGGTCCACCTCGTTGGAAGGCGAACGCTCTATCTCCTGATCCACCGCGACTCTAATTACTTAAGTAATATGTTTGAGGTCATCCTTACGAATCCTTGTTTGGCATGTGAAGATCTAACCATTAGGTCTGAAGTTATTCAAGGTGATTTTGTTTAAGCACTGTACACGGTTTAACTAAGAATTGAGAAGGTCCCTGAAGTATTCTGTATACAGAATAGTAAATTATGCTTTTTTTTAACCAACAACATATCTACATGGCCCCCAAAGCGTGCATACACAGAATATTATTTACACAGAAAGGTGAATAATGCTTCTTCGTAACCAACAACATTTTCACAGGCCAACATGCCAAAATCTACACAAAATATTCTTTATACAGTAAAAAGTAAGTTACATTTCTTTATAACATACAACTGGTACAAATCACCAACAATATGTAAAAAATACTTTAAGTATACAGTTCTCAGAAAGGGAAGCAACGTTTCTTTACGACTAACAATACGTCAAAAGAAATGCAAACGAGACAATCGTGGCATCTAATAAAGAATGTAGCAAAAGGGAGTCGGTTAAAGGTGCCCACGACTACGTGCTGTTTTCATGTGCCGTTGACTTTTCTTCTAGATATTATTTTATTTCAAATTTGTTTATGTATATTAACTAGCTATTACCGTGATATATTTAATGTTAAAAACATTATATTTTTTTATAAACGTTAAATAGTTTTTAATTTTCGAATTTTCTGAAGGAAAGAAAAACAATATTTTTTGAGAAAATCATTAAAGATTAAAAAAGGGGGAGATTTCTGTCGTCCTTACACTAAATTTGAAAAGGTTAAGTACAAAAAAAATCGCCATGTATGCTTATGACTGCAGTTAAAGTTAAGTAAGTTCATTTTCAACCACCTGAAAAAATAATTTTCAAAGCATAAAAATTGACTCGTTTTTTTTTCTCGTTTGAATTTCAAAAGTGCACTATAAACATTTAAATATCAATCCTTTAAATATGTATCTTTTAGAGGAAGTAAAGTAGCATTTAAAATTCTGAATTAGTAATAGCCTACGTCATAAATATTTATGAGTCATAAATATTTTATGTAAAGGATTGAAATATCTTTATCGCGAATGTAGCAATTGAAATATTTTTAAAGCTTTTAACATTACGAACATCAAAAAGAGGGAAAGTTCCTATTTATAATCTTATTCATTTGAAAGGTGTTTGATATTTTATCCGTTATTTTTGAATTAATTTTTTTAATGAAAAATACGCTTTCTTATTCAGTGGGTCGGTAATATGAGTACTAAGCATACTGGGAACTAAACACTGGGGGTTACGCGTTGGGCTGAACACCCAACCGGAACATCTGCTCTTGCACCTCAGAGCCCAAAGGTCAAGAAAACTGAAATGGGCACAGTAGGCCTTGGCTCTCTATGGGCTGTCGCGCCACTGAGTTTAGTTTTTTTCATGAGACAAGCTCTTACAGAGTACCTGCAAATGTTTATGAATGTTTTAATCGTCAGTACTTATTATTATTAAATTGAAAATGTTTCGACTTTATTACCTTTCGCTAAATATTCTGATTCTGTAGAAATAAACAAGGAAGAGGAATACATCAGCCCAGGGCTCGAAAAACAGCCCGTCCGCCCGTTCTCGGCGGTCAAAGATTTCCCGCGGACAACGAATTTCTCAAATGCGACGTCCGCGTGGACGGTCATTTTCCCGTTAATGTTCGTGATACATTTTCAATTTTTATTATCTAACAAGAATCTAGCGCCTCACTTCTAAAATGACCCTCTAATCTAGAAATACAGCAGCATACTGTGCATGGTGGAATTGATGTTTTCTCTGTCTGGGAGTACTGCAGCGGTTGAAAGGGGCTTTTCAGCAATGGACTAACAAAACAAAAAAAAAAAACACATTACGTACTGGTCTTAAATAAGAAGCGTTAACCGCAATTATGAACCTCTACCTAAATGGAAAATCCCTTTCAGATTTCTGTGCCGAAACCTCTGTAAATCATTGGCTTGATTGTGGAACTGGCAAACGTCATATCTGATTCATTTAAAAAACGCAGTACCCTCGAATAAATTGACCTTTGTCATTTAAATTATTTCATAAAAGAAATACTAGGTTACTATTAGTAACCTAGTATTTCTTTTATTACTGTATATTGCAATTCTAGTATTTGTAATCCTAGTAACTACTAATTTATTGCGCAATTTATATAAATGTTTGTAATAAATAAGCGAAAATTATATTTATTTTGAAGCTACGGGTTAGTTTCAAAGGAGGACGGGTACATTGTTGGACAAGCCATCCTCTGGGACGGGTAAAATTTCTGAGTTTTTTTGACCCCTGCCTCAGCCCTTCAAATCATCAGTTTTAAAATAATTTTATGACATGACAGAAAAATATTCCTCAATCTTAAAGCGAAATATTGCTTTTTGTGGCTAATTATTTTTTTATCTGGAATCCTTTATGGATTACTGAACGAATAGTATATATTAAGGTAAGCATATGAATAAACCTTATATTATTTATTCTCCGGAGTGGAATAATAAATCTACTTAAAAACAATTCTTAGAATTCTTGTTTACCTGGATTAATAAATTTACTACCATAACAAAACATTAATAACATAGCTTCGTTGTCGTTAAGCTCTCATTTTAAATTACAGCTATCCATACTCATCAGAAAATAGAAAGTTTTTGACTTATCAAATTTTGCTGGAATTCCATTATATGTTACTGCAAGTAAACAAAATATTTCTTAGGAATAGTAATAAATTTATTCTTCATAATTTTTTTGTTGGCAATAAAATAGTAAATTTAAATAAAAAACAAATTGGAATATTTATAAAACTGAATTAATGAAAAAAACTTTCGTAATAAAACAGAAAAATACTTCCATAATAAAACATGTCTGCTAAGCAAGAAATATTCCTTTTTTTGCTCATTTCTTTCTTCTTCCAGAAGAAACATTATTTAAATATTTATCTACGCTACCATTCTGAGAAAAGGCGATTTCTTTTCTTTCTGTTCATCAAAAGAATCCTTACTTATTCGATATATTGTTGTTCCAAAACAAACAGGAATTCGTTTTTTCCCGTTTCTTGTATCAAATTCATTTTGTTTTCGTATATTCACTTTTTTTTTAACCACTGCAGATTTTCATATATATTTTAAGTTTGTTCCCCCCTCCAAAAAAAGCTAAAAAGTAAATGCAATGTATTGAGATATGTTAAAAAAAATTTTGAAGTATGAATGCAATTATTCATTTTTGACTGCAAATCGTGACTAATACTGTTCGTTTTCGACGATGTGCGTTCAGAGGATCTTAAGTTCGTAAAAGCAGTGCAATAAGAGGGAAGCAACCCATTCAACGTACCATCTCCTAACTCAATCATATCTCGATGAAGACCTAGCGCGCGCTGTAAATAATATTTATCTACGTCCACAATAATAATTTCAAAATCCAACAGATGGCTCTCTGCGTAGTTATGTAAAAGATTATTTAATTGTATTCAGTTTCCTCTATGACACTGTAACACGAACATCATTCCTTGTTTTTGTTATTAAATATACTTTGCCAAAAGCGTTCGTAATGATTTAAAACCCAGAGCCATCCAACCTATCATGTCTTAACTCAATCATATTTCGATGAAGTCTATGAAGACCTAGCGCGCGCTGTTAATAATATTTCTCTATGTCCATAATAATAATTTCTAAAATCCAACAGATTGCGCTCTGCGCAGTTATGTAAAAGGATTAATTGTATTCAGTTTCCTCTATGACACTGTACCACGAACATCATTCCTTGTTTTTGTTATTAAATATACTTTGCCAAAAGCGTTTGTAATGCTTTAAAACCCCGAGCCATCCAACCTATCATGTCTTAACTCAATCATATTTCGATGAAGTCTATGAAGACCTAGCGCGCACTGTTAATAATATTTCTCTATGTCCATAATAATAATTTCTAAAATCCAACAGATGGCTCTCTGCGTAGTTACGTAAAAGATTATTTAATTGTATTCAGTTTCCTCTATGACACTGTACCACGAACATCATTCCTTGTTTTTGTTATTAAATATACTTTGCCAAAAGCGTTTGTAATGCTTTAAAACCCCGAGCCATAAAACCTATCATGTCTTAACTCAATCATATTTCGATGAAGTCTATGAAGACCTAGCGCGCACTGTTAATAATATTTCTCTATGTCCATAATAATAATTTCTAAAATCCAACAGATGGCTCTCTGCGTAGTTACGTAAAAGATTATTTAATTGTATTCAGTTTCCTCTATGACACTGTACCACGAACATCATTCCTTGTTTTTGTTATTAAATATACTTTGCCAAAAGCGTTTGTAATGATTTAAAACCCAGAGCCATCCAACCTATTATGTCTTAACTCAATCATATTTCGATGAAGTCTATGAAGACCTAGCGCGCGCTGTTAATAATATTTCTCTATGTCCATAATAATAATTTCTAAAATCCAACAGATGGCGCTCTGCACAGTTATGTAAAAGGATTAATTGTATTCAGTTTCCTCTATGACACTGTACCACGAACATCATTTCTTGTTTTTGTTATTAAATATACTTTGCCAAAAGCGTTTGTAATGCTTTAAAACCCCGAGCCATCCAACCTATCATGTCTTAACTCAATCATATTTCGATGAAGTCTATGAAGACCTAGCGCGCGCTGTTAATAATATTTCTCTATGTCCATAATAATAATTTCTAAAATCCAACAGATGGCTCTCTGCGTAGTTATGTAAAAGGATTAATTGTATTCAGTTTCCTCTATGACACTGTACCACGAACATCATTTCTTGTTTTTGTTATTAAATATACTTTGCCAAAAGCGTTTGTAATGCTTTAAAACCCCGAGCCATCCAACCTATCATGTCTTAACTCAATCATATTTCGATGAAGTCTATGAAGACCTAGCGCGCACTGTTAATAATATTTCTCTATGTCCATAATAATAATTTCTAAAATCCAACAGATTGCGCTCTGCGCAGTTATGTAAAAGGATTAATTGTATTCAGTTTCCTCTATGACACTGTACCACGAACATCATTCCTTGTTTTTGTTATTAAATATACTTTGCCAAAAGCGTTCGTAATGATTTAAAACCCCGAGCCATCCAACCTATCATGTCTTAACTCAATCATATTTCGATGAAGTCTATGAAGACCTAGCGCGCACTGTTAATAATATTTCTCTATGTCCATAATAATAATTTCTAAAATCCAACAGATGGCTCTCTGCGTAGTTACGTAAAAGATTATTTAATTGTATTCAGTTTCCTCTATGACACTGTACCACGAACATCATTCCTTGTTTTTGTTATTAAATATACTTTGCCAAAAGCGTTTGTAATGATTTAAAACCCAGAGCCATCCAACCTATCATGTCTTAACTCAATCATATTTCGATGAAGTCTATGAAGACCTAGCGCGCACTGTTAATAATATTTCTCTATGTCCATAATAATAATTTCTAAAATCCAACAGATGGCGCTCTGCACAGTTATGTAAAAGGATTAATTGTATTCAGTTTCCTCTATGACACTGTACCACGAACATCATTTCTTGTTTTTGTTATTAAATATACTTTGCCAAAAGCGTTTGTAATGCTTTAAAACCCCGAGCCATCCAACCTATCATGTCTTAACTCAATCATATTTCGATGAAGTCTATGAAGACCTAGCGCGCGCTGTTAATAATATTTCTCTATGTCCATAATAATAATTTCTAAAATCCAACAGATGGCTCTCTGCGTAGTTACGTAAAAGATTATTTAATTGTATTCAGTTTCCTCTATGACACTGTACCACGAACATCATTCCTTGTTTTTGTTATTAAATATACTTTGCCAAAAGCGTTTGTAATGATTTAAAACCCAGAGCCATCCAACCTATCATGTCTTAACTCAATCATATTTCGATGAAGTCTATGAAGACCTAGCGCGCGCTGTTAATAATATTTCTCTATGTCCATAATAATAATTTCTAAAATCCAACAGATGGCTCTCTGCGTAGTTACGTAAAAGATTATTTAATTGTATTCAGTTTCCTCTATGACACTGTACCACGAACATCATTCCTTGTTTTTGTTATTAAATATACTTTGCCAAAAGCGTTTGTAATGATTTAAAACCCAGAGCCATCCAACCTATCATGTCTTAACTCAATCATATTTCGATGAAGTCTATGAAGACCTAGCGCGCGCTGTTAATAATATTTCTCTATGTCCATAATAATAATTTCTAAAATCCAACAGATGGCTCTCTGCGTAGTTATGTAAAAGGATTAATTGTATTCAGTTTCCTCTATGACACTGTACCACGAACATCATTTCTTGTTTTTGTTATTAAATATACTTTGCCAAAAGCGTTTGTAATGCTTTAAAACCCCGAGCCATCCAACCTATCATGTCTTAACTCAATCATATTTCGATGAAGTCTATGAAGACCTAGCGCGCGCTGTTAATAATATTTCTCTATGTCCATAATAATAATTTCTAAAATCCAACAGATGGCTCTCTGCGTAGTTACGTAAAAGATTATTTAATTGTATTCAGTTTCCTCTATGACACTGTACCACGAACATCATTCCTTGTTTTTGTTATTAAATATACTTTGCCAAAAGCGTTTGTAATGATTTAAAACCCAGAGCCATCCAACCTATCATGTCTTAACTCAATCATATTTCGATGAAGTCTATGAAGACCTAGCGCGCGCTGTTAATAATATTTCTCTATGTCCATAATAATAATTTCTAAAATCCAACAGATGGCTCTCTGCGTAGTTACGTAAAAGATTATTTAATTGTATTCAGTTTCCTCTATGACACTGTACCACGAACATCATTCCTTGTTTTTGTTATTAAATATACTTTGCCAAAAGCGTTTGTAATGATTTAAAACCCAGAGCCATCCAACCTATTATGTCTTAACTCAATCATATTTCGATGAAGTCTATGAAGACCTAGCGCGCGCTGTTAATAATATTTCTCTATGTCCATAATAATAATTTCTAAAATCCAACAGATGGCGCTCTGCACAGTTATGTAAAAGGATTAATTGTATTCAGTTTCCTCTATGACACTGTACCACGAACATCATTTCTTGTTTTTGTTATTAAATATACTTTGCCAAAAGCGTTTGTAATGCTTTAAAACCCCGAGCCATCCAACCTATCATGTCTTAACTCAATCATATTTCGATGAAGTCTATGAAGACCTAGCGCGCGCTGTTAATAATATTTCTCTATGTCCATAATAATAATTTCTAAAATCCAACAGATGGCTCTCTGCGTAGTTATGTAAAAGGATTAATTGTATTCAGTTTCCTCTATGACACTGTACCACGAACATCATTTCTTGTTTTTGTTATTAAATATACTTTGCCAAAAGCGTTTGTAATGCTTTAAAACCCCGAGCCATCCAACCTATCATGTCTTAACTCAATCATATTTCGATGAAGTCTATGAAGACCTAGCGCGCACTGTTAATAATATTTCTCTATGTCCATAATAATAATTTCTAAAATCCAACAGATTGCGCTCTGCGCAGTTATGTAAAAGGATTAATTGTATTCAGTTTCCTCTATGACACTGTACCACGAACATCATTCCTTGTTTTTGTTATTAAATATACTTTGCCAAAAGCGTTCGTAATGATTTAAAACCCCGAGCCATCCAACCTATCATGTCTTAACTCAATCATATTTCGATGAAGTCTATGAAGACCTAGCGCGCACTGTTAATAATATTTCTCTATGTCCATAATAATAATTTCTAAAATCCAACAGATGGCTCTCTGCGTAGTTACGTAAAAGATTATTTAATTGTATTCAGTTTCCTCTATGACACTGTACCACGAACATCATTCCTTGTTTTTGTTATTAAATATACTTTGCCAAAAGCGTTTGTAATGATTTAAAACCCAGAGCCATCCAACCTATCATGTCTTAACTCAATCATATTTCGATGAAGTCTATGAAGACCTAGCGCGCACTGTTAATAATATTTCTCTATGTCCATAATAATAATTTCTAAAATCCAACAGATGGCGCTCTGCACAGTTATGTAAAAGGATTAATTGTATTCAGTTTCCTCTATGACACTGTACCACGAACATCATTTCTTGTTTTTGTTATTAAATATACTTTGCCAAAAGCGTTTGTAATGCTTTAAAACCCCGAGCCATCCAACCTATCATGTCTTAACTCAATCATATTTCGATGAAGTCTATGAAGACCTAGCGCGCGCTGTTAATAATATTTCTCTATGTCCATAATAATAATTTCTAAAATCCAACAGATGGCTCTCTGCGTAGTTACGTAAAAGATTATTTAATTGTATTCAGTTTCCTCTATGACACTGTACCACGAACATCATTCCTTGTTTTTGTTATTAAATATACTTTGCCAAAAGCGTTTGTAATGATTTAAAACCCAGAGCCATCCAACCTATCATGTCTTAACTCAATCATATTTCGATGAAGTCTATGAAGACCTAGCGCGCGCTGTTAATAATATTTCTCTATGTCCATAATAATAATTTCTAAAATCCAACAGATGGCTCTCTGCGTAGTTACGTAAAAGATTATTTAATTGTATTCAGTTTCCTCTATGACACTGTACCACGAACATCATTCCTTGTTTTTGTTATTAAATATACTTTGCCAAAAGCGTTTGTAATGATTTAAAACCCAGAGCCATCCAACCTATCATGTCTTAACTCAATCATATTTCGATGAAGTCTATGAAGACCTAGCGCGCGCTGTTAATAATATTTCTCTATGTCCATAATAATAATTTCTAAAATCCAACAGATGGCGCTCTGCACAGTTATGTAAAAGGATTAATTGTATTCAGTTTCCTCTATGACACTGTACCACGAACATCATTTCTTGTTTTTGTTATTAAATATACTTTGCCAAAAGCGTTTGTAATGCTTTAAAACCCCGAGCCATCCAACCTATCATGTCTTAACTCAATCATATTTCGATGAAGTCTATGAAGACCTAGCGCGCGCTGTTAATAATATTTCTCTATGTCCATAATAATAATTTCTAAAATCCAACAGATGGCTCTCTGCGTAGTTACGTAAAAGATTATTTAATTGTATTCAGTTTCCTCTATGACACTGTACCACGAACATCATTCCTTGTTTTTGTTATTAAATATACTTTGCCAAAAGCGTTTGTAATGATTTAAAACCCAGAGCCATCCAACCTATCATGTCTTAACTCAATCATATTTCGATGAAGTCTATGAAGACCTAGCGCGCGCTGTTAATAATATTTCTCTATGTCCATAATAATAATTTCTAAAATCCAACAGATGGCTCTCTGCGTAGTTACGTAAAAGATTATTTAATTGTATTCAGTTTCCTCTATGACACTGTACCACGAACATCATTCCTTGTTTTTGTTATTAAATATACTTTGCCAAAAGCGTTTGTAATGATTTAAAACCCAGAGCCATCCAACCTATCATGTCTTAACTCAATCATATTTCGATGAAGTCTATGAAGACCTAGCGCGCGCTGTTAATAATATTTCTCTATGTCCATAATAATAATTTCTAAAATCCAACAGATGGCTCTCTGCGTAGTTATGTAAAAGGATTAATTGTATTCAGTTTCCTCTATGACACTGTACCACGAACATCATTTCTTGTTTTTGTTATTAAATATACTTTGCCAAAAGCGTTTGTAATGCTTTAAAACCCCGAGCCATCCAACCTATCATGTCTTAACTCAATCATATTTCGATGAAGTCTATGAAGACCTAGCGCGCACTGTTAATAATATTTCTCTATGTCCATAATAATAATTTCTAAAATCCAACAGATTGCGCTCTGCGCAGTTATGTAAAAGGATTAATTGTATTCAGTTTCCTCTATGACACTGTACCACGAACATCATTCCTTGTTTTTGTTATTAAATATACTTTGCCAAAAGCGTTCGTAATGATTTAAAACCCCGAGCCATCCAACCTATCATGTCTTAACTCAATCATATTTCGATGAAGTCTATGAAGACCTAGCGCGCACTGTTAATAATATTTCTCTATGTCCATAATAATAATTTCTAAAATCCAACAGATGGCTCTCTGCGTAGTTACGTAAAAGATTATTTAATTGTATTCAGTTTCCTCTATGACACTGTACCACGAACATCATTCCTTGTTTTTGTTATTAAATATACTTTGCCAAAAGCGTTTGTAATGATTTAAAACCCAGAGCCATCCAACCTATCATGTCTTAACTCAATCATATTTCGATGAAGTCTATGAAGACCTAGCGCGCACTGTTAATAATATTTCTCTATGTCCATAATAATAATTTCTAAAATCCAACAGATGGCGCTCTGCACAGTTATGTAAAAGGATTAATTGTATTCAGTTTCCTCTATGACACTGTACCACGAACATCATTTCTTGTTTTTGTTATTAAATATACTTTGCCAAAAGCGTTTGTAATGCTTTAAAACCCCGAGCCATCCAACCTATCATGTCTTAACTCAATCATATTTCGATGAAGTCTATGAAGACCTAGCGCGCGCTGTTAATAATATTTCTCTATGTCCATAATAATAATTTCTAAAATCCAACAGATGGCTCTCTGCGTAGTTACGTAAAAGATTATTTAATTGTATTCAGTTTCCTCTATGACACTGTACCACGAACATCATTCCTTGTTTTTGTTATTAAATATACTTTGCCAAAAGCGTTTGTAATGATTTAAAACCCAGAGCCATCCAACCTATCATGTCTTAACTCAATCATATTTCGATGAAGTCTATGAAGACCTAGCGCGCGCTGTTAATAATATTTCTCTATGTCCATAATAATAATTTCTAAAATCCAACAGATGGCTCTCTGCGTAGTTACGTAAAAGATTATTTAATTGTATTCAGTTTCCTCTATGACACTGTACCACGAACATCATTCCTTGTTTTTGTTATTAAATATACTTTGCCAAAAGCGTTTGTAATGCTTTAAAACCCAGAGCCATCCAACCTATCATGTCTTAACTCAATCATATTTCGATGAAGTCTATGAAGACCTAGCGCGCGCTGTTAATAATATTTCTCTATGTCCATAATAATAATTTCTAAAATCCAACAGATGGCTCTCTGCGTAGTTACGTAAAAGATTATTTAATTGTATTCAGTTTCCTCTATGACACTGTACCACGAACATCATTCCTTGTTTTTGTTATTAAATATACTTTGCCAAAAGCGTTTGTAATGATTTAAAACCCAGAGCCATCCAACCTATCATGTCTTAACTCAATCATATTTCGATGAAGTCTATGAAGACCTAGCGCGCGCTGTTAATAATATTTCTCTATGTCCATAATAATAATTTCTAAAATCCAACAGATGGCGCTCTGCGCAGTTATGTAAAAGGATTAATTGTATTCAGTTTCCTCTTTGACACAGTACCAAGAACATCATTCCTTGCTTTTGTTATTAAATATGCTTTGTCAAAGGCATTTGTAATGCTTTAAAACCTAGAGATCATCGTATTTAACATGAGCACGGAAGGTTTTCGACGGAATGTTAATGGACGGAAGGTGTTCGGATATGAAAATATACAGTAATCGGTTACATTTAAGGTTCACTTGAAAATTGTTTTTCTTGAAAGTGTTAGAGATTTTTTATGAGTTTTATTTATAAAAGGAACATAAGTAGTTACTTTTAAGCACAAAAAAATTATAAAATTACAGAACATTATTACAGTTAATTTTGTATTAAATTATATTATTAAACATTATTTAAAAATAGCATTTTAAAGAAATTATTTAGAGTTAGAAAATATTAGAAGAAATTTAAAAAATTGTATTTTAAAGAAATTTGTTGGAAAAGAACCGAAAATATAGCTATGAAATCTATTTCCGAATTATTTAACAGAAACCAAATATTCCACACTGTCATATATTATAATTGTATTAAATACACTAAAATAAATACTAAAGTTATGTAATAAATTGCTTAAACTATTGTAAAAAAACATGCAATAAATTGCTTAAAATAATGTTATAAAACATGTAATAAATTGCTTAAAGACTGTCGGGTAGCTCATTACATGTCTTTTACCATACAATCATTCGCATTTTTAAGCTGCTTAATTGAAATTATTGTATTGCACATTTGTGGAACACAGTTTAGACACTATTGAAGACTGTTTAGAACAGAAATATAAGCAGCTACTTTGAATGTTTAAAAATTGGCTAGGGACAAGCAAAAGCTTTTTGGAGATAAGTTACTCTTTTTTACTATGTCATATATGTTTCCATAATTAATTACATACAAATATTTATTTACTCAACTGGATAATTTATATTTTTCGCTTTTTGTTTTAAGTTAAACATTCTTTTAGCCGTTTGTTTTATAATTAATTAGCTTCTTGGATTTTTCTTCTTTAAAATGTATAGTTTTTAAACCCACCTGTAAAACAGATCACGTGCTCGGTATCATATCTGTCAATTTCCAACTTATCTGGCCGCAAACGTTTTTACCAAGGAATAATTAAAAATAATAATAACAAATATTATTCCAAAAAAAATTATTTCAAAACAAATTATATCAAAATTATTAAGTTTGTATATATATTTTTGTTAAATTTTTTAACAGTATAAGAAGATAAGAATTGTAAATTGAAATACTTTTTTAAATTTTCTTACTTAGCATTTTTTTTAAAAATTCCTATATGACTTTCATAACTGAACTTTTCACTTCAAGATTGGACCTTGTTAAGTTATTTATGCACAAAATATCTTTATAGATGCATCATAAATGAATTCAATTTCCATCATCTATAGATTTCTTTCAATTTAATTATTTCAATATTCGCAATTTTCGCAATATTCGCAAACGTGGGTTTAATTACCACTTAAAAATGTATGCTTTCTTTTTTTCCAATATTTTTTTAATTTTATTATTTCTAAGCAATATTTCCATTTTCTAGAATTCTAAATACTTTAGGATTTAGAATTACGTAAACGGTTAGTTACAATTATTTAATTATAGGTGGAACATATTCAAAACTGACGCATATACTGTTGTTTATATTTATAATTAAAAGCTTACTTTAAACGGAACTGTTTGCAAACACTATTTAAGCAATGATTTATTTGATTTAGCATCGAATATTTCGCAAAATAATTTAGAAAACAAAAGAGTTTTGTTAAAGCTGGAAAGTTTCAGAAAAAAAACTAAAGTAGGGCAACGAATCAAAATACCCAAAAATAAATTTAAGAGAAAAAATAAAAATTTATTTATTTATAATTTTTTTTTATTTTGAAAGTAAAGTAAAAAAATAATAATAATTGTAAATGTATTCACGATCTTATATTGTACTCGAACACTATGTGCACATATTTAAAACAATCTACATCTGTATACACTATATACATTACTGCCACTACTTTAAATCTGTGATTTAAAAATTCTGCAGATGCTCTGGTTAGAACATGTTAAAACTATGCAATATTTTCGTAATTCTTACGTGAATGTTCGTGATGGTGTCAAATTTGCCTTAGTTTGAAAAAAATTATTGACATTACAGTACTCTGAGGGTAAAATGAGTAGAACTTTCTAAGTTTTCGAATGCAACAAGTAGACATTTTTTTTTCTAATATGAATTACATTTCAATTTTTTTTGTTTTAAAAAAAAACTTCTTAAAGTGCATATTGATAATTAAAAAAAAATCGCTTAAATATTCCATTTGAGATTGGACAACTTAAAAATTTTGTAAAAACAGTTAAGTCTTTTTTTTCTCTTAATTCCGGAGAGGAAAAGACATACTCTAAGATTAGATGGTCCATAAAGTTATAAAGTAAAATATATAGTCTATCTATAGTCTATAAAGTCTATTTATAGTTCATATAGTCTATCTGTAGTCTATAAAGTCTATATAGTCTATCTATAGTCTATAAATATTATATAGTCTGTAAAGTTTATATAGTCTGTCTATATTCTATAAAGTCTATATAGTCTATCTATAGTCTATATAGTCTATCTATAGTCTATATAGTCTATCTATAGTCTATATAGTCTATCTTTAGTCTATAAAGTCTATATAGTCTACCTAAAGTCTATAAAGGCTATATAGTCAATCTATAGTCTATAAGTAAAATCTATAGTTTAAAAGTAAAATCTATAGTCCATAAAGTTGGTGATTCAGTATTGATAATATAGAGATTAAGTGAAAAATTTTTGATAATCAATTTTATTTACATGAGGGTATAGTGAATACCAATACTCTTTGGCTTAAGTGCAAAATAATGATGTTTGACAAGGGTCTCTGATACTTGCTAAAACGATTATGGGAATGTTGACATTCACTAAATTAAGATTTTTAGATTAAGTAATACTTTTTCATTTATCTATAGCAAAAACATTCTTAGAGTACATGGAGATTGTATTATGCTTTTGAGGCATATGAATTTTTATGAATTAAAATTCACTTATGCTATGCAAACTGTTCTACGCAACATTTTATACATACTTAACAATTGCCATTATCAGAATAAGTAATATATGGCGATATTGAATCAAAACGCATTGAAGTCTGAATAGAACTCCATGAGTAAATAAACTTTAAATCATAGTGTTAACTACTACCAACACCTAATGCTGAACTTTAATACAGGATGCAATCTGGGAAACACTAAAATGCAACTCAATATAACACACATTACTACGGATTGAGACGGTGAATTCTATTTCGAAATTAAAATTAATGACTCCGAAAACTAAAGCGCAGTTTTCGTTCAACAGCTTTAATCTTGCAGGCGCATTTGCAGTAATTTAAAGTTCGTGTGCTTGGAATTTTCCTTTACCGATATTCCATTCTTTATCAGAAAACGATAGACTCATTTTGTATCGGGTTACGGCTGATTCATTATCGGTTTACGTATTGTATTTTCCAGTAAACGCTACAAAAGCAGTCATTAAAGTTGAACTTCAGATAAGAAAAAAGTTTGACTTGAAAGTTGTTTCACAGATACTCTATGCAATTTTTATATCCAATATGTAATTCTATATTCAGAAATTTAGACATAAAAATATAATTAAGAGTTATGTTAACTTTATTTCAGCGTATTTAAGTACAATAATAAGTAAAAAACATATAAAATACTATTATGCTTCTAGAGGTGGCAGGGCACAACATGAATTGCCTAACAACCCATAGCCGTTAACGCCATCGTACGCCTCTGGAGGCACTTCCTTATGCCTTTAAACCGGTACCTTTATTTATATCAAATATCTTAATTCCATACTTACTGTTATGTTTTCTAATTATTATTAGGTAAAATAGCCCCGAAATAGTTGATTTATCGTAATTTAAGAAATTTTAACAGTTTTTTTTAAAAATTATATTTTAATGATTTGGCGACTAACTTGATAAGCTCGCCAAATCATTAGATTACAATCAAAACAGCTATTTGACTGCGATTTTCGACAGTTACTGTATGTATATATGTATGCAGTATACTATAAATGAAGTATGTCTACCACTGGAAAAATACAACACCAATTCACTAGTAAATAAGACATGTTAACTTGATTCTACGGTGGGGGTACCTTTTAATTGATGAAGGTTGACATTGTCGATAACTATTCTCCTCACATTGGCGACCTTCGGACGTGACGTGAGCACGCCTACCTTGGCAGAAACACCCACTACGATTTGAACACGCCTACTTCGATGGATGATCCACATTGAACTGTGGACTTGCTACTTGTGACTGCCACATTATCCGCTCTGCTGCTACTCAGTCTCGATCACACGCAAGGTTAGCCTGCATTTTCTCGACTTCTAATAGCAACACGGGATCAATCACGACCCAGAACTTAATACAGCTCTCACGATCAACAAAAGTGCGGTGATCTTAATACAGCTCTCCCGGCTTCTCACAAAAACAGCAATGAATCAACTAGTGGCATCCGTTCATTGAATTCTATCACAGATATAATTCTGGTGGGGGAGTACTGCAGTTCCCGCTCAGGGCATGGATGTTTCTCTCTCTGTGTTGTTGTGTGGTGAGCGAATGTGGTGCAACCTATAAAAGGGTATTTGTGGCAGTGTGGCGTGGGTAATGTTGCTCGCCTCTGTGACTTAGGTTCACAGGTGCCCATTGGGTAATGATAAATGAGAAACACTTCCGAAGTGAAGAACCGAAGTGAAAGCATCTTCCGAAGTGAAGAACGAAAGTTAAGTGCCTGCCGTAAAAAAATATTTTCAAAGTTTATATTTCTTTTTTTTAATTAGAAAATCTCTTTCTCTAAATCGATTTTTTTTTTTGCGAAACTTAATCGTCTTCTAAAATTGAGACGAGAGTTCAAATAACTTTCCGAACCAAACCAGAAATTTGTGAGAACAAAAATATTCGGAACAGAAATTCCGACAAATTTCGAATTCAAAAACCAAAATTCGTGAGAAATTAAACCGAAGCTTCTAAAATTTTTATCTATTTATTATATCTATTATTATATCTATTTTGGAAATAGTTTAATACTCCCACTGCCAATTGATCCGAAAATGGAACTATTTTAAAACGAAACTAGATAAAATGGCGTTTTTATGAAGGATAAAGAACTTAATTCGGGAAAAAGAATTATATATTTTTGGCTTGGCAGGGATGGAGAAATAAACAGCATTGCTGACTGCAGACAGCGAAATCTAATGGTTTACTTCCACTAAATTCAAAAAGAAAAAAAGAGAAGAAAAGAAAAAAGGAAATGCGATTCCGGATAGAGAAGTGTAAATCACTTAACCCACTTCATTTATCAAAACGTC
Source organism: Parasteatoda tepidariorum (assembly GCF_982258835.1). Lineage (NCBI taxonomy): Eukaryota > Metazoa > Arthropoda > Arachnida > Araneae > Theridiidae > Parasteatoda > Parasteatoda tepidariorum. The sequence continues at coordinate 14,158,799 of NC_141757.1, read as the reverse complement.
AAAATCAGCTGCCTTCTTCAAAACAGGATTTTTCAGTCTTCTAACTCTGGACTTCATCATTTTACTTCCGTATTATGTAATATTTATGTATAGATATATATACATATTTTTAGAAAATAATAATAATTCTTTAAAGAAATGGGAAGTTTTCTATTTAAATTTTTAATTAGTTTACTTGAGTAAAATGCCTGTTATTATTTAGCGAATTAACGAAACGAAATACGAAACGATTATTTGACGAAAATTATCATACACTGAAATAGAATAGATCCACTTAAAATTTTAAATACGAATGTAAGGCATGTTTTTGAATGTGTTTTCAATAAAATGCCTGTAATTAGTATAAACATTATTTGTATTAATATAATAGCCTATGACACGCAAGCACATGAAGTAATATATCAGCTATATGGACTTTTTACACAAAATATATTATTTCCGATTATTTAACAAAAGAATAAGCATTAACAAAAAACATTGTTACAAAAATGGTAGGTACATTATTTACGTAGCACTGGAGCAGCACAATGAGCTATTGGCGACGGTGTGGGAAACGTCTCTGAGGGTGATCTGAGGAAGACATGCCATCGCAATTTTGATCCTCAGTAATGGGGATGGCTTCCCTGCCTTGGTAGCTCGACGACCTGTGTGCGAAGTCGAGTACTCTACGGTAGAACAGTACCGCATATCCTTGGTCCCTACGCAGGCTGATCAAAGTGAATATCCCCCCGCTAACTGACTGCAGTCAGTGATGCTTGACTTCGGTGTTCTGCAGGAAACAGTGTCTTTACGATCAGTCCACTTAGGGACACTTTTGTTTGAAATGTCAATGACCAAAAGAAAGGTGAATATATCAATTTAATGTAATTTATATATATATGTAATATAAAAATAAATCAATTAAAATTCATCTTTTAAAAGATTGACTAAATAGTCCAGAATAAGAGTATGTTAAAATTCATGCTGATTTTATTCCGACACTGCAGTGTGCCACACAATTATAGACGAATGTCTTCGAAATATGGTACGTCATGTTACGTATGGTTTTCAAGTTACTCCAAGTTTCAAGTTTTCCACTATCATTAAGGAATGTTTAAGTTTATTTATAATTTCAAGGTAATAAGATGAATGAGAATGTAGAGGCTAATATTTAAAAAATAATATTTAAAAATATTATGTTATTAAAAATAAATTCCACATAAATTTTTACAGTAAAAAATCTCATGCATATATGCTGACAAAGATCGACGGCAGAGATTCCAAATTAAAGTAAAAAATAATTAAGCCTTACATTACGAATTACTCGTGGTTTTACATTGTATCAAAAATAGGAGAAGCTTGTCAAATGAGTAACATCGCTCATAAAATAATAATGCTAAGTAAAAGATCGCTAGTAAAATAATTGGCAATTTTCTGAAATATAAATTCAAAATCGAAAGTTCGCCAAAATTGCGAGACAACGGTACCCAAGACAAAATTTTTGATGGTTTTTCTAGGATGAACCAACATGACTATCAAAGTGATCATCCTTAGCGTTATTCAAAAACCATCTTTCTTCTTGATGGTACCATCATCAATTGTTAAGAATTGGAACATCTTTAACCCACTAACTTACTTGCACATAAAAAGTCTTATTTTAATCTGCAGTCTTCAAGGATAGCAAAGCCAGTTTTTCCATGCTGTTAGATAGAGAATAGGGAAGAAAGATTCACCCAATTTCACCCATTTGCAAAGCAGTCAGTGGGTTAAGTTGGTGCACACACACACACACACACACATATATATATCGTTCTTAACAAATGTCCCGTCAAGTTCATTTGAATTCTCTACTCGCTTTATAGATTTCGTTTCTTGTTTTTTTCTGTTTTTTCTTTATATTTAATTTCCTGTTTTTATGTGGCATTTTTACTAAATGAGTTCGACTTTATTTGCTGTAAATTTTTTGTAAAATGTTCTCTTGAATGCTCCTCACACTATTGTATCGATATATTTTGTTTTGGCTGTATTGATGCAATATGCAATATTAGAAAGCACTCCTTTTTGTGGCTATAATCATGTGAGCTAATAAAAAGATTATATCTTTTATTTTCCGGATTTTTACAATTATTATTTTTCCCTTTTAGCTTTAAAAATTAGCTTTTCTGAAACCTTACTGAAACATGAACCAAAATTATTGTACTATGAAAGCTAACTTCTTTCGAAAATTTTCTTCAACTGGAATCATGCTTATCTAAACCTTAGATCAAGAGATATCTAGGTGTGCAGGATTTATGAGACACCCTGCATAGATTGAGGTGACAAAAGTCATAAGTTACCTCTTAATATCATGTCGGACCTCCTCTAGCTTTTCAAAGTCTACAACTATGCAGCATTTCGACGAGGAATGATATTATGAAGTAGCAGGAAGTCTCTTGTGTGAACATTGCAAACCATGCAGCCTAAGTAGATGATTGCAAAAGAATTGCAGGAGAAGGATTTTGGGATGGCGTCTAGATATTATTCAATGGGATTCACGTCGGGTGATCAAGGTAGCCGTATCAGTCTCTGAAATTGTCCAGAATGTACTTCAAACCAATCACGAACAATTAAGGTATTAGATTAAGAAACAATTAAGGTACTTAGCGGATTGTCATTCATAACAATCACATCGTTGTTTGGGTACCATGAAGTCCGAGGCAGCAGTGATATTCTCTGCAACAGAATTTACAGTCAGTGATCCCTGTACTCGGATCATGTAACTTAGTCCATACCATGAAAAAGCAGCCCACACCATTATGGGGACACCTCCAGATTGCACAAATTGCACCTTATTGACAACTAGGGTCCATGGATTCGTTAGGTCTGCGCATCACTCAAACTGTCCCATCAGCTATGATCAGCCGAATTCGTGACTCACCTGACCAAACTGCAGATTTCCAGTAGTCTAGGGTCCAATCAATATAGTCAAGATGTACAAGAGAGGCACTGGCTGTGATGTCGTGCTTTAAATAAAGGTACTCGAGTAGATCTTTTGCTGACATATCCCATAAGAGCTAAATTTCGTTATACCGTCGTAGCAAACGCTTCTATATCAAGTCCCGCGTTGATGATTATTTCAAGCAATTTTAATTGTCTGACAATTCTACTCGCACGTCGGAGGTCCTGGTCAATAAGTGCAGGTGGTCGGCCATTCTACGTTTTCCATTGTGGGAGGTTCTCCCTGATATTAGATATTCATGGCACACTCTTGACACTGAAGATCTGGGAATGTTGAATTCCCTCACAATTACTGAAATGGAATGGAATTTCCAACAACCATTCCATGTCAAAGTCTATTAATTCTCGTCTTGCGGTCTTAATTACACCTGAAACATTCTCAGATGAATAGCTTGAGCACAAATAAAAGACCTATTAGTGTACTACTGCCATATATATATATATATATATATATATATATATATATATATATATATATATATATATATATATATATATATATATATATATATATATATATATATATATATATATATATATATATATGGCAGTACTTTTACTTTCGTTACTTTTTTAGGGAAAAAGTACAAGTGTTTGTAACGGAAATGTCGAATGAAATCGTTACTTTTTTCTAAAACTCGGTAAGCTTTCTGAAAAAAAAAACAAAAAAACAAAATGCTTTGGAAATGCAATTATTTTGCAAAATGAATAAAAATACTAATTAGCAAGTTATTTTCATTAATTTTCGAGTTTTATGCATTTGTTTAATACATTTTAAATAAAAAATTTTGTATTTTGCTTTTACGTTTTTCAATTTTCTGTTTGAACTCACTAATAATACATTTTTTGTCTTAATACATTTTTTAGTAAATACATTTTTACCTAGTACATTTTTTACTAAATACATTTTTACCAAGTACATTTTTTACTAAAATTATGTTTATGCCCGACCTTGTCAAACAATGCCCAGTCAAATCTCTAAGAACTTCAGAACTATTTGTGCTACTGAAAACTATTATAATTACTATTTTAACTCTTGAAAACTCGAAGGTATTAATTGAGCTGCTGATACTAAAATTCATTTACAAATTTTAATTATTCCGTTAGGCAGAAATGTTGGGAAAATGATTTTCTTGCAGGACTTCAGCATTAGCCATTGTTACAAATAAAATTGTAGACTGTTCTGTTTCAACTTATACTGCACATTCAATTATTTTTTACTAGCTCAATGATCACAAAGCTTTCTGAAACCCCATGTTTGCTTTGTTTATGTTTGTGCTTTTAAAACGCGTTTCTATAAAGTAAAACAATTTTAAATCAATGGTAATTTAAATAAATAAAAATAAACTAAAAATTAAAATAAAAAGATAAAATTTCTTTTTCGTGCAAATCCATAAAAAGTTTGATATTAAAATTATATTATACGATTATATTATAAAATTATATTATAATATTCTTCCGAATTTAAAAATAAATAAATGTCCATAACTTTCAAAATTAAAAATAATTAAATAAATAACAACAATTTTGCAAAAACATTAAAGAACATAAGCATATTATTCAATTAAATTTTAGGTGACTTTGAATTTTCGATTTCCTAGAAATGTACTTTTAAATCGTTACTTTTTTTGTTTAGTACCTGTACTTTTACTTGTACTTTTTACTCGTTACTTTTTAAAATAAGAACTTTTTACTTTTTACTCGTTACTTTTTTTAAAAATACTTGTACTTTTACTCGTTACTTTTTAAAAGTAACGTTGCCATGTATGTATATATATATATATATATAAATATATGAATATATATATATATATATATATATATATATATATATATATATATATATATATATATATTAGAACAATAAAAAGTGCCCTTTAAATCAAAAGTAGTAAACTGTGTTGATTTATTAAAATAAAATGAAAATCATTTATTTTTAAAGTGTATTCTTGTTGAAAAGTTTACAAAGTTTCATTTCTGCTAGCAATAAATATCAGATTCATGTGAAATGCATAAATAAAACTCCATAAATCACTTCCTAGTTATTGCTTTTTTCTGAGTGAATAAATTGAATTTTTATTCTAAGAATATCTCAGAAGAAGCAAAATTAAATTAAAAGAAAACCATGCAAAAAATTAAAAACCAGGGAAAGGAAAATGCTCGTTGTTTGAAACAACAGAATATCGAATAAGTAAGCCCAGTAATACTGGAATAGAATGAGGAATAGTTCTTTCTTTCGAAAATGGTAGCGAGGATAAATATTTAAATACTGTTTCGGCAGGGATGAAAAAGCAATAAAATATTGTTTGTCCACTACCCTCAGCAATTTTTTTCCCTCAAGGGATTTGCTTTCTTTCTTTTTCTAACGTCTTTTATTCTTTTTTGCCTTCTTTTATTGTAAGAATTTTCCAGAAAATATTCTGAGCTGAAACAAAAATGTAATTGCGCATCAAGTATTAATATGCCAATGTTCCAAAACAGCAACATAGATTTTGAGTTTTAATTTAATTAACAATTTAAGTCCAAAATATATTGTTTTTCATATATTTAAAATTTCATGACAGTCCCTGGCCAAAATATTAGACGCACTGTAGGATTCTATGTAAATTCTCATTCATCAGGTGATACTATACAGTTTTTTTGATTTTACGCGACAGAAACCGGTTTGCAGTAGTTTACGTTCGGGTATCAATTGGTTAAAATAGACGATATACAATATAAATTCGACTATTGGATAAATTAGACGATATATTATATAAATATAGAATATTTGTTACATCAGGTATCATATTAATCTATTATAATAATTAGACAAAATTATTAGACGCACTGTATTGTTTTAATGATTACATGTTTTGGGTGAGTTTATAGGCAATAGTTTTATATTTAAATATATATGCAACAGGGCTCGAAAAAACTCAGAAATTTTACCCGTCCGCGAGGACGGCTTGTCCAACAATGTACCCGTCCTCCTTTGAAACTAACCCGTCGCTTCTAAATAAATAAAAATGTTATTTTCTCTTATTTATTACTAACATTTATATAAATTGCACGATGAATTAGTCGTTACTAGGATTACAATTATTAGGATTACATTATACAGTAATAAAAGAAATACTAGGTTACTAATAGTAAAATCTAGTATTTCTATTACGAAATAATTTATTTCTTTGATGAAATAATTTAAATAACAAAGGTTAAGTTATCTGTCAATTATCATGACAATTTATCCGAGGGTACAGCGTTTTTTAAATGAATCAAATATGACGTTTGCCAGTTCCACAATCAAGCCTATGATTTACAGAGGTTTCTGCACGGAAATCTGAAAGGGGTTTTCCATTTAGGTAGATGTTCATAAATGCGTTTAACACTTCTTGTTTAAGACCAGTAAGTAATGTGTTTTTTTTGTAAATTCATTGCTGAAAAGCCCCTTTTAACCGCTGCAGTACTCCCAGACAGAGAAAACATCAATTCCACCATGCGCAGTATGTTGCTGTGTTTCGAGATTAGAGGATCATTTTAGAAGTGAGGCGCTAGACTCTTGTAAGATAACAAAAATTGAAAATGTATCACGAACATTAACGAGAAAATTATGTATTTTTATGTATTTGGCCTCTACGTAAGATAAGCTACATATTGCACAAAAATGTTTTAAAAAATAAATTTTATTCTATCAGTTTTCTTAAATTATATTTTAGGTTTATAGCATTGGCAATAGAAATAAAATAGTTGTCAGGCCACTTTTCTCGAAATCTATGGTGAAGCACTTAAGTTGTTTTTTCAATTGCACGGCGGAATACGACTGCATTTTTTACGAGTTTTTAAAGGGATTATATATCCCTCTGTTAAACATCATATTCGAATTCATTATTTTAAAATTTCAAAGTCAAAATATTACTAAGCCTAATTTTCTAAAAGTGTTCCATTTTTGGTAAATTAGGCTTAGGCGTTTCAAGTCTACTATTTTTAGATTTCATGCGATGCATATGATTTCATGAGTGGATTTCATTCAAGTGGTGTTACGACACTTATTCAAGATAAATAATGATGTTTGAATGGAAAAAAAGCGTGATTTACGTGTTCAGGTTCATCATTTTCTTTTTGGCATGAATTTGCAGGTGGCTGATAACTTTAATAAAATAGACAGAAATGCATAAACAATATATGTATTCATTCGTTTCTTTCTTTCCTTTTTAGATTTTAACTACAGAAAAGAAATTCTTTCTGATAATTGCAGAGAGTATTAATAATGTTTAAGTCATTTGACAATATTAGAGCTAAAATTACTCTAAAATTAAGAATTATTATTTTAAAAAAATTACTTTCAGAATGATTACATAATTCATTTCATGTCGGAATAAGTGAAAACCCATGCATTAACGAAGACATAATAAATTATTGCAATATATTTGTTTACAGTTGGAAATTAAAATAATTTGATGAGAAATTTATAGCAAACTTAATGCTTCTCGGTAAATTTATTTTTAATGATCATTAACGATCTCTGGTCATATTTAATTTTCTGAAATTAGTTGATTTCATACTTAAAGCATGCGTTGCAAAAATGTACTTACCAAAGAAAAAAAAACCTAATTAGTCTATTATTCAAAAAATGCTTACTGGGCAAATCTGCATGCTAATAATGAAGAATATTCTTTTAAAAAATAGTTAATAGTGATTGTGTCCTTTTCGTAACTTAATGACCAATTAAATGATACTGAAAATGTATAAAATTACCAAGTTAAGTAATTTTTTTTATTCATTATAAATTGATATTTTACACATACACAAACTGAAATAGTAGCTATATATAAGCTGAAGTTCAGTAATTTTTTGCGTGTTCTAAGTTGACTTTTTATAATAAGTCAATCGTCAAAGTCATAGATAGACTCTAAGAAAGATTACAGAATTTTAAAAGAAAATGATTTATTAGCCTTTCTTTACTACTATCTATATCTTTATTTTCTATTTACTGGCCTGGAATTCGACCAATCGCCTAATAAACGATACAATTCCTATCATTTATTTGTTTATTCGTATACATATCTTTTTTTTTCTTGCAAAAGCAAGCAATTTTTATGTTTATTTATTCTGCTTTTCCTTACATATAAGTTATAATAAAACTTTTAGATCATTCAAAAGCAGTCTCTATGATTGTTCGGTATCGCTGTGACCAATAGCATCCTAGAAATAATACCTCACCGTTCCGTCAGTTAGTTTTAGCTGCATTACATAATAAAAAGCTGCGTAACATGCATAACATAATAAAAAGCTGCATAACATCATAAAAAGTTTACATCATTCAATAACAGTTTCCATTCGATGTCTCTGTTACCAGTAACTTAAAAAAAATAAAAGTTCGTGAAATATTATCGTGGCGTGATTTAGTTTTATCTGTGTGTAATATAATAAAACGTTTATATCATTCAACAGCAGGTCTCCATGGGTCATACGGTTACTAATAACCTCGAAGAAATAAAAGCTTGTAAAATCTCACCGTGCTGTTATCTAGTCTTTGCAGCATCTTCTGTAATGTAATAAAACGTTTATATCATTCAACAGCAAGTCTCCATAGATCATACGGTTACTAATGACCTCAAGGAAATAAAAGATTGTAAAATCTCACCGCGTTGTTATCTAGTTTTAGCTGCATCTTCTGTATTATAATAAAACGTTTATATCATTCAACAGCAAATCTCCATAGGTCATACGGTTACTAATAACCTCGAAGAAATAAAAGCTTATAAAATCTCACCGTGTTGTTATCTAGTTTTGACTACATCTTCTGTAACGTAATAAAACGTTTAGATAATAAAACATACAAAAGCAAGTCTCCGCAGGTCATACGGTTACTAATAACCTCGAAGAAATAAAAGCTTGCAAAATCTCACCGTGCTGTAATCTAGTTTTAGCAGCATCTTCTGTATTGTAATAAAACGTTTAGATTATTCAACAGCAAGTCTCCATAGGTCATACGGTAACTTATAACCTCGGAGAAAAAAAAACTTGTTAAAATCTCACAGTGTTATTATCTAGTCTTAGCTGCATCGTCTGTATTATAATAAAACGTTTATATTATTCAACAGCAAGTCTCCATTAGTCACTAATAACCTCGAGGAAATAAAAGCTTGTAAAATCTCACCGTGTTCTTATCTAGTTTCAGCTGCATCTCCTGCAACGTAATAAAACGTTTAGATTATTCAAAAGCAAGTCTCAATCGGCGATTCGGTGGTGCTGTTATCAGTTTCCTCGGAGAAATGAAAGCTCGCAAAATCTCACCCTTACGTGATTAATTTTTTATATTCATATAATACAATAAACTACTTAGATTATTTAATAGCGATTTCCATAGGCCGTTCAGTGGCGCTGTTAACAGTTATCTCGGAAAAAAGAAAATCTCGTAAAATCTCACCGTAGCGTGATTTACTCTTTACTGTATATCCTGTGATATAGAATACCTGGTACTATACGTTTATCTTTAAAAAAAACTAATATTTGGAAACAACTGTTGCAAGAAGGCATCAATAGAAAGTAAAGTTTAATATAAAGTGAAATGAGCACCAATTTTAAGAGATTTCAAGCTTTGAATTCTCAAAGACTCTTGAAGAAACATATTCATTAATTACTTTCTTAAATCTTAAGAAACCAAAAAACAGCTGAAAATAGTCCACAAAACAAAGTATTAACTTCAAAAATTTTATAAATTCTGAGGAAAAAATACTAAAAAATACGTTATTTCCTTAGCTGAGAACTAAAAACCAAACTTTAACGCCTCCGTTTTATTTTTCGAAGGAAAATATTCTTTCTAGGCACACAAAATAAAACGTTAATTAAATGCAGCGTGAAACGGTTTCAAGGAAGTTCTAACATTTAAATTTTGCGCATTCACGGTTCTTTTTTTCTTTCAGTTTGCTCTAAACTTAAACATGTTCTCAGAATAAATACCAGGGGAGATGAAAAGCGCGCCGTACTGTATAACTTCACTTTATTTATTTTTTTTTTCAGACAGCATAAAATGTTTTTCTTCTTCATGGGTTTTAGAACACAATTAGAATATTCTTTTCTATTGCACCATCCAATAAGTATACAAAATGCTCAAATAATCTTAAGAGATTCAATCAAAATAATAATAATAAAACTTATTTTTGAAAAAAAGATTTTGATTATTTAGTGATTTTTTTCTTCAAAAAAGTAAATAGAAGTTGTAACCTGCTTTCATAGTTTGAAAAATTGAGGCTTATACGTGGCGCACTTTTTCGTGTGTATTTCGTAAGAAACTGGTCAGGTGTAGTTTAAGGAATATAAGTGACATAAACACGTGCAATGGATGCAGCTGAAGAGACTCTTATTCTCGTTTAAAGGATGATAGTTCAAGCATAAAAAATACGCAAGAGCATGAACAATAATCACGAACAGTTACTAAATGTATGCCCTATAAAACACATAAACATTAAACAAGAACAATACAAGCAGAATATCTGTAACCATCTTAATATATTGACCCATTCAGCTGGAGAGACTCTCATTCTCGTTTAAATGATGATAGTTTAAGCATAAAAAGTGAGCAAGAACATGAACAATAATCTAGAACAATTATTAAGTGTATGACCAATAAGGCACATAAACATTAAACAAGAACAATACAAGCAGAATATCTGTAACAATCTTAATATATTGACCCATTCAGCCGGAGAGACTCTTATTCTCGTTTAAATGATGATAGTTTTCAAGCATAAAAAATAAGCAAGAACATGAACAATAATCAAGAGCAGTTATTATGTGTATGACCAATAGAGCACATAAACATTAAACAAGAACAATACAAGCAGAATATCTGTAACCATCTTAATATATTGACCCATTCAGCCAGAGAGACTCTTATTCTCGTTCAAATGATGATAGTTTTCAAGCATAAAAAATGCGCAAGAACATGAACAATAATCAAGAACAGTTATTAAGTGTATGACCAATAGAGCACATAAACATTAAACAAGAACAATACAAGCAGAATATCTGTAACCATCTTAATATATTGACCCATTCAGCTGGAGAGACTTTTATTCTCGTTGAAATGAAGATAGTTTAAGCATAAAAAGTGAGCAAGAACATGAACAATAATCAAGAACAGTTATTAAGTGTATGACGAATAGAGCACAAAAACATTAAACAAGAACAATACAAGCAGAATATCTGTAACCATCTTAATATATTGACCCATTCAGCTGGAGAGACTCTTATTCTCGTTTAAATGATGATAGCCTTTTCAATAATAATAGTAATACTACTTACCTATTCTGCATCATTGTTTATATTTATGTAATAAATACTGACATTGCAAGAATTAATTTATAGTACATGCACGCTATATCTGTAATGCTATTTAAATTGCATAAAACATCAGTGCAAACTAAAATAGAAAAAATTGTTCAATTTCATCTGTACTTCAAATAAATCTACATTTAAAGAATGGGTTTCTTTCATCATACAAACCAATGCTTCACATCTGTCTATTCTGGACAGATGCCAAAAATAGCAGAAGAAAGGAACAGGAAAATGGATCCGGTGTTCGTGTCCCCGGACACTGAGTGACAGCCCAACCTGATGGCCAATATTCCCCCACCAGTTCCCTCATCCCTTTCGACGCTTACGAACAATACCAATCTTTCCGACTTTATGCTGCTAAGGTCGCTGTCAGTGTTCTGGAAAAACTTATTGAAATGCATTTTCCTTTACACTCACTGCTCAGCGCGCTTGATATTTCTTTTGTCACAAAAAAAAGAAGGAAATGCATCGAATCCACGATGTCCTGGAAAACTACCAGAGCAGAAAGACTTATGTCAAGGACATTTTATTTCAAATTGAATTCTGTTCTTTTTTATTTTTGTTCTTTTACAATTGAACAGTTCATTATTTTTTTCGTCCTACTGGTGTTTAGCATTAGAAAAATTATAAGTTAATGCATTAACTCAAACGGATATTTGAGACAGTTTGAGAAATAGTTACCGATGCCGAACTGAAAATTTAATAAACATATTATTTTAGGACACAAATTGATATTTGTCATGAATCAAGAGAACTTCGAATAGCAATTTTGCTTGGAAAACAATTTATCTATCGCTCTACATTAATGAAAATGTTAATTGGTTTTGAAAATCATTGTAATATAATCATTGATTGAAACATAATCTTAATGGAGGAACGTTGATATATACCAAAGATTCAGGGATCAGTTTGACAAAAATAAGCGAAAATACCATTGATTGGGAGATTAGTCTGATATGCATGGAGTAAACAATCCTGGTAAAATTACTGTAGTGTTTGGTAATGACATTTCTGGAAAGAGCATTTATTTGCTAAAAACAAGAGAGGAGCTAGCAAAGTTGCTTTAAAATTTACTCCTTTACAGTTCTGTCACGACGCTATAAACAAACAAAACTGTCACGTAGAATTTTTTAAGACTTAGAATGATCTCCAACTTCAAATAATGCATTTCTATGCAGTTAAAATGTATTATAATCGAACGACTTTTCCCTCTCTATAAATAACACAAATTGTTAGCTGCTAAGTGCTGTTTTTTTTAATAAAAGTCTCATTATTAAAAGAAAATTACTGATTACTTTTTCTCACAACGCATGGTGTTTTAAGAAGATTCGACTTTCAAAACACGTGATACGCTTAGAAGTTCACTTTCTGAAATGCGTAGGCTTGTTATCTTTAGTTTGTTTATGTTTTTGTAAGCTTGTTGTTTCTGCGGTCATTATCTTTTCCCTCTTATTACCCCCCGTTTTGATAAAATCAAAGCAGTTCTAATGCTTGCAATGTCTTTGCATATGAAATATATAATATAGTTAAAAGACCCGCAGTGGACTGATCCCCAGTAGATAAAGTGAAGACTAAGTTTACTGAAGAACACCGAAACTGGCTGCGGTCAGTGTGCGGGTGGGTGATCACTTTGATCAGTCTACGAAAGAACTAAGAGTGTGCGGTATTGGTCCTCGTTAAACTGTTCTACCGTAAAGTGGTCATCTTCGTGTGTGGGTCGTCGGGGTACCGAAGGGGGGATGCCATCCCTTCTGCAGAGGATCAAAATTGTGACGGAATGTCTTCGGATTATCCTCAGGGATGTTACTCAAAACATCGCCAATAGCCCGTAGGGTAGCTCTAGCGCGAAATAACTAAACTACTACAGTATACTTAAAGATATTTAACTAAACAAACATATTTGTTAAAACATTTGAAATTTTCAAAACTAATGCTCGAAAAGAAATTTCTGATTAGAGTTGAAGTATGAGTCACGTTGACAATCTAGATAAAAATTTAAGTATGCGGTGCTTACATCAAAAGAAATTTTCTGCTTCTAGTAGAAATAACGAACCATGTTAACGTCTTAAATAGTGCGCATTTTTAATATTCTATTATTCTTCGACTTGCAGTATTTACAAACTGCATCTTTACACTTTCCGTATTACAATTTATATCTGTAAAACAACTAAAAGCAAGATTCTCTCTCAGAAACTTTCAAAAGCAGTTTCTATTAAATTTCCTCGATTTGTCCGGACGTAAAAGTGAAAGGGTGGGACAGCTGGAGTACATTAGGGGGCAATTTAGAAAACTGAGTACTTATCACGACATAATACTGCTGACTCAGTCATCTTCGCACCATTTACCAAAGAAGCATGGAAAGGTTGCAATTGGAACTTAATCCAGCGATCAGAACAAATTTATAGTCTGTGAGAGGAGGCAGTTTATTTTTACGGCCCCATTTGCCGCTAAAATTAGAAATCGATGATGCTTTATACAAAAATTATGAAACTGTACATAATCTTCAATAATACAGTACTCAGAACCAATATGTATGATGCTTCCTGTTTTTAAAAGTATATTTTAATTTTTTATGAAATTCTGTAACACGAACAGCATGCGCTCAAATTGGGCTGTCATTACAGTTGGTTTACAACAATGTCGACAGCTTTGTCTTAAAATTGAAATTTTGAAACTTGTAACACAACTTTTTTTTGTTAAGAAACTGAAAAAAACTGAAATTTTTGATTATATACCGTAAATTTTAAGGTGTAATCCTCCCCAAATTTGATGTTGAACAAACCACAAACTTTTGTGAAGAAACACTTTTGTAACTTAATGCAAAATCGCGTTTTAATATCCAATTTTTAAATGGTCTAAGTAAACTGTAAGGACCTAAAATGCAAAAAGTTTGCTCCAAGATCACAATTACTCAAGATTCACACCATATATTAAAAATCCAGCTCCAACGTTGACTCAATTTAGGTTATAATCTGTAGTTGTGAACAATAGATTACGAGTTTGCTGTCGACTTCAATGCTTCTATTCATTTATAGAAACTAATGTTCGAGATTTAAATATGTATGTATAACTTTAGTTGAGTAATAAGAGTATTTATATTTCGATTTTTTTAATCTTTGTATACTAGTAACAAACTAATTTTATAATAAATAATTTCTAACCGCTGCTTCCCCGTTAAGCCTAATTCGAATTTATCTTACAATTCTCTCTGTGTAGGGGTCATGGAACTGGTCTTTCATCAGAAAAGTTCTGGGTTCGAATCCCGGGCAAGGCAAGGATGTTCTTTCATTCTTTGTACGATCTGTCCTTACTGTAGGAGCAATATTGGCCCACCTGACATGGTGCCCCTGGAAAA